>NC_143063.1:26292500-26425000 GCF_052426305.1 Pelodiscus sinensis | reverse complement strand
GGCAGAAATCTATACTGACTCTATCCCATCCAGGGATTCCAGCAGACTTGGGGAACCCTCTGGAATATGGTTCTGCTGGTTCTCCTCTCCCTGCTTTGAACCATGTTCAGTAACCAGGATGAGGAGGGCTGAGGAGTTAAGCTAAAATGTTCAAAGGATGCCACTTATGAGATGTTGGAGCCTAAGTTTCATTTTCAAAATAACTTAAGAAGTTAGGACCTTATGTTTCGCTGAAAACTAGCGGGACTTGGGCACCAAAATCCATCAGCTGCCTTTGAACATTCTCCTACAGCCCTTTGTCTTTTAGGCATTTTCCTTTTCTTGGCTGGTGAAAATCCCAGAATTGACTCTGATCCTGCTTAGCTTATGAGATCTGACAAGATCATAGCAGGAGGTGGGATCAACATGAACAGACTGTGCTGAAGCATTTCCCTGCACTTAGCCATCAGACCCTCCTCTTCTGATCATGTCCACAGTAAGGAAGTAGCTTCTTTGTTGGAAAATTATTTCTTTATATGACATTAGCAGCCAACCCCTCGGAGCAGAAGCAGAACTCCACAATACTAAGTGCTATATAAACACATATGAAGACATGTTACCTTAGAGTTTACAATCCAGGGCCCCAGTCTGACACTCTGATCTGTGCGGACAAATCTCTGTGCCCAAGTTTGTCTGTCTATTGGCATGGATCAGACTGCAGGATTGGGACCTACTTTAAGTACCACATTTTGGGATAAATCCTGGTCCCTCTTCACAAAGTAAATAAACTTGCTGAGAATGGACCCCCAGGCCTAAGTGGAACTTCTGTTAGGATTGAGATCAAGGGACCTGAAAGTGGAGGGATTAAGAATATGAGGAATATCCTGGTGAGAGTAAGCAACAGACTTTTGGGAAAAGCACCCACAATCTATGAGCCTCCCAGAGACTGGCAGAGGTGGGCAGTGCCAGATGGTAGGCTTAAGAGGTGACTGCTGGCCCTCCGCTGGTCCTACTTGGGGGCTTTGGCCAGTGGTAGCCTCTGCCCCTGTGTGCAGTGGGTGCAGTAAGATCAGGGAAGTCTGACCAAACTGCATTATCATGAAAGGAGGAAAAATTTAAAAACATGGTCAATTTTGTGTTTTTAACCTGCCAAATTTACATTGGGGCCTCTTGATCAGGATTTCCTTTCATATTACTCTCTAACCAGTGACTCTGTAAGGGGATTAACTGCATTATATGCCACACATTAAACAAACTCCTACATTTACCACATATCATTCAGGGGATTTCTCATTTCCCCAGGACAGGCCTTCCTATCACTGAGAATCCCTGTACATTCAGCCCCAGAGCTCTGATTCACCATGACCAAAAGAGAAGGAACACTGGACACGGCTCCCTTCAGCACCCTTCCACATTGCAGATTAAAAAGGTGCAGGGCTTGCTATGAATTACTATGTATTGTTTGTATTGCTGTAGCACACTGGAGCCCAGTCATGAACTAGGACTCTGTGCTGTACAAACACAGAATACAAAGATGGCTGTTGCTCCAAAGAGCTTACAATCTATGTCAAAGACAAGAGACAGCAGATGAGTACAGATAACAAGAGGCACCATCTCCGCAACATAGACATCGTTTTAAAAATCAGGGTGTGGAAGATAATTGAGAAACTTAGTGTGCTTGTTATTGAACTATATTTGGTTTGGTTTCAGTTTTGTTTTTGTTTTGTGTGCACAGGCTCATTCATTTTGAAAAGATTTCCCCCCATTAGTTTATAGAACATATAATAGCAGTAGCTGATACCAAGCTTTGCACATCCTGATGTCATCACAGATGACACTTGTAGTCGGCAAGTGTAAGTCTAAGTTCTGACACTGGGTTCTCAAAACACAAAGGACACCACCCAGGTATCTGTCAAACACAAACAGTTTATTTCCTGACAGCTAACAGCTGTGCCCCCTAAATGGAAGAGCAATATAACAAAGAAGCGGCATATCTTACGTCCCTTCCTGCAAGCCTGGAACCCCGGGTAGGCTGCAGACAAAGTAGGAGGTTGTCTCAGCTTCTGAGGCGCCGGTACCCAAAGCCCATTGGTGAGGTTCAAATTGCTGTGCTTTGGTGCAGCCTTAAATACAATTTTCCTGCCTTGTTTGGCAGCTTGGAAATTTCCAGAGATTACTCATTACTTGCTGATGTAGGTCTTAGCTGTTAGTTATCGATCTGGTTCTGTTCTGGATCTATTTGTTCTTTGTCCCTATTTACATGATTAGTACTTTAGGGTAAACAAAGTTGTTTATGCGTTCTTGCCCTTTACCCTTACCTTATACTTGTTCTTGCTATACTGGCAACAATGCTTATCTTAAATGGTATATGTTCCCAAAGACTTGCTTCTGGCTCATCAGATATAGGGGAAAGGGAAAGGGGGGGAGGAATACAGGCCTCACCACCCCTAAACTTGCACGTACAAAGTTCTTCCGCAATTGATCACTACAATACTTCAAACAATACACCAATGTCACAGCACACTTATAATCCATTCGATGACATAAATTGGATCAGGTGCATAACTTTTGCCAAAGGAACATCTGGGGAAGGTCCTAGAAATACCATCTTTAGTTAAAATGCTGAGATCAGGAAAGTACATGACAGATTTTACCAGATTAGAGGTACAAAGGGTGTGGTCATTTGCCTGCTGTGATAGTGAGCAAAACAGGCCTCTGCTGCTATATATTCCCAACTCCCACATTTCACTTTTTCTTCTTTGTTACTAGCAATGCTCTTTGATGCAAAAGCTACCTTAATTCTGGCATTTCATAATTTTTAAGTGCTTGATGTTGCAACCTGAATAATTTTCTTTTAACATATTTTTGTGTGTAATTCCCTAACCTTTTATAAAGGCAAAATCAAAAAAACACCCCAGAATTTTGATCATGTGTTGTTATACTGGTACCCACGTGGATCAGTCAGCAAAGTTGGAACTTTCATATCCACCACACAGATTTCTCTCACTTGAACAGATGGAGTAACTCACAGCTGTGGCAGGTTATCATCTTTGTCTACCAATAATGGAGGGAGACAGGATATATCTCTATCCACAATGCTATCTTTGACTTAGAAGCTTCTTTATCTTGAGGTAGGACTTGGGTCTACCCCTATTTTAGCTGTGTCATTTGTTTGGAACTAGCTGAAATTACAAAAGCTCTTTCACCCTGAATTAACATTTGCCTGGTAGTACTCGGGAATGGTTGATATTGTAATACTAAACAACACAATGGGCAGGTGGATGGGCTGAACGTAGGCGTGTGGATAGGTATGAAGAGCGGCTCATCTGGAATTTTTTTTAAAAGCTAAGAATTCTTAGTTCATGGCAGCCATCAGAAACCATACATCAGTTATTTTGGGGTTTTTTTAGTCATACACTACACATAGTGACTCAGGGCCTGGGTCCTGTGCTTTTCATATAACATGGAGACCAATGAAATTGAAATTCCAAACTGGTAAAAATTAACTAGTAACTAAGGAATCAAGGGAATTGAAAATGCCCTCTCTTTCAAAGAGACATTTGTAAGCCTGAGGCCAGATCTACATTCAAGGGGAAGGTCGAAACAAGATACGCGACTCAAGCTACATTAATTATGTAGCTGGAGTCGACATACATTGATTCGCATTTCCCTGCTGTCTCCATAGCAGGAGGCCGACAGGGGCAAACACTCCTGTTAGCGTCCCTTACTCTTCTCTGTAGCAGGAGTACCAGCCACTGACAAGGGCACCCTCTGAGTTTGATTTAGCAAGTCCTAACTAGGCCCGCTAAATCAAACTCCAGAAGATCAGTCTGGGCAGTGTCGATCTTCTACTGCAGTGTTTCCCAATTTTATTTGGCCATGGAACCCTTTTAAACTCAAATTAATTTGCAGAACCCCTAATAATAGTCTTATATATGGAGCAGAAAAAGTAGACCACAAATAAGTAAAGATAATAATAAACAAGGTCATGATATATAGATAAATCTATTATAGTCAATTTATATTTGTCACGGTCAAATTTTTAAATACAAGAAATCACGCGACTGTACTGAAGTAAAGTATTCATGAGAGCACTGCCTGCACACTCCCATTCAAGCAACTGGTTTGACAGCTGAAACTTCGACTTTGTCCGACATGGTGCTATAGTATATTCATATTCAGTCACCTACGTGATCCATATTCCCTGAGAGTGAGTACAGGGATTTACAGTGGTATATAACAGGCGATCACACTACTGACTGCTCATGCAGCGCTGAATAGTGACATCATCGACCCCACTCTCTGGCTAAGCTGGCATTACACAGGGACACTTATCATGGCAAACACAAATGAAAATTGTTTTCAATAAAATTCAGAAATGCTTAAATATTAATTTTTTAAAATAATAAAAAATCAATGGGAAAAGACAATGACATACTAAACCAAATATTCAGTAGGGCATGTGCAAGTCCAAATAGATGGAGAAACATGGAAGAATACAGGAAGCTGGCATGACCAAGCAAGGATTTCCCATTACCAAATGCGGAACTTGGAAGATTTGTACAAAGGTTGAATTTTCAACAATGGCTATAACTGAAATGGCTTCAGAAACAACAAAATGATGAGCATTCACATGGTTGATTGAGTCAGTACTATGCTCTACCATGAGTTCAGCCCAGTGTTTCGCTCTTACACAAGAGGGAAGTCTATGATCTTGAATTGCTAGATAGCATGATATAGTTCTTGGGGCATCACTTTACACACTTTAATACATCCTCAGGTTTGCTATCATCTCCCCACAGACTTCTGATTTTTTTTGTCTCAATATTGTACAAGCATCAAATAACCTAGACTGCTGCACCAAATCCCCACTTTACAATGACTAGATATCTGCATTATTATTCTGATACTGATGTATACAACCATTCATATAAAAAAGAGAACTTTGTGATAAAAACAATTCAATGACTTCCATACCATAAAAAACAAGAACTAAACTTCTGTAACAAACATTAATGTGGAGACAAACAAGTTAACGGATTATTCAGGGAATACGGTTGTAAGATATGTATTTAAAGTAAGCATTGCTACTTGTGCTCTGCATAAAACATGAACAGTAAATGGTATCCTGCAGCATATATACACAATCAATGCAATAATATGTATGGATATTTAAGCCAGAGAAACTAGGCTATGGTCATGTTACCTTTTATGGCATTCAGTATATAAGTAAATTTCACCCATATTAATTTTGCTTTTTATACTTGCTACTAATTAAAATCCCTATAGTAAAAGTTGCTCACCTAGATGCTATGTAAACTGTAAATGTGCTGTGGGGATCTAACACAACAGCACATTTGCTGAATTGTCACTAGTTAGACAATACAGTAAGTTTTGTTTATTTATACTCTGACCCTGAAAAAAAAACAGTTTTTAGGAAGAAATAAGAGGTATCAGTGAAACTGAAAATCAACTCTTTATAGCAGTTTGAAGATTTCAACCAAATCATCCCTTAAGAGGAACATATACAAACAGTATATCTTCAGGATCCAGATCTAAAATATGAAGCAACTTTCAAAACAGCTCATTTATTTGACATAATTGTGAGAGCATCCTTTTGAGCTCCACAAACCGGAGAGATCATTTCAAAATATTAACTTATTTCTTGCTATCAACAACAATGCAATTAATTCCCCTCAATAAAGATTGTTTTTGCAAAAGAGCAATAAGGTGCCTCTGCAGGGGGCATCATTATCATTAAATAATCACACCCCAGGAGACAAGAGGCACTCTGCTGCACCATGTACATTTTAGCACTCCAGAGTATGATTAGTTCACATTAACCACACCCCAGCATATCTAATTGACAAAGAGGTCTATGGACAGAGGAGATTTTTTTCTGTAATTTCCAGAATCTGAGTGAAACAATGACATTTCTACCCATTCTTGTTGCAAAGGTAGCCATACTTATATTAATCTTTGTAGATTTAAGACAACAATACCAATCTTGGTGTAACAAAACAATAGCACCCACTTACATTGGCAATGAATATTAACATCCCCATTTTCAGAAAATAACACAAATGACTCCCATGCATAATGAGAAGCGATGACTTTCCTATGCTATTGTTTTATATAAAAGCCAAAACGGGCCCAGCTGTCCTGCGGCAGCACAGTGGATACAGGCAAAAAAAGAGAGTAGTTTTTCATGGAATTTCTGCTTCTAACTCTTAGCAAATTTGGTCAAGTTGCCTCAATTCAGAATGAACTTTTAGGAATGACTGGGTTTGTTTTCTGCAGAGAATGAAAGTGGATACTTAATATATGCACATTATTTTTATTAAATCATTTTTAAAGTGTAATGGTCTATTTTCCTAAAGATCTAAAACACATACTATGAATGTGCTTTGCAAATTGTGACATCCATAACAATTAAGTTCCGGATCTGTTAACTTTTCTTTATGCATTGTGTTTGGTAAGTGAAGCTATGAAAGATTCATGTTTTTAAATACAATTCTATGGTGAATAAAGCAGAAACTGATTCACCAACTGGAGATGAAATTCATGCCTGCTTTGATAACAGTGGACACAACATTTAAGATAATCATGTAGGAAAGGACCAGCAGCTGTACATCTAGATCTCTTTGTAAAATCTAAATATCCTGTAATACTGAATAGCACCAGGCTGAAAATACTCATGTTTTAGCTTCACTGAAGGTTTGAATTAGCTTTTATATTTAAATAACTTTAAATGGATTATGTTTTTAATAAATCGATAGACATTTGGAACTTGAGAGGCTTCTGCTCATCTGCTGCCCATGTTGAAGCCTCTAATCCTAGTGCAGCAGATCACATAGGCTATGCTTAAGAGTAGTCCCATTGGAGTCATACCCTTAAAAGCTGTGCCTCATATCCCAATTACCTACTTTGATTCTAGGTTAGAAGATCCAGTTACCTACCAGGGAGAGTAGATTCAACTCCCCAGTCTGGAGACCTATTTGTCCTTTCCTGTGATATCAGCAGTGCCCCGATAATTTTTGTTACAAATAAATAAATCTGTTAGTCTTAAGGTGCCACAGGACTCCTCATTGTTTCTATTAATTTCTGTAGATAAAATGAAATGGCAGGGCCAGGAAGGTGTATGAAGGTACCTCAATGGGAATTTTAGGGTTGCAGTCTCAGTACTCATTGTGTGGAATCATGGGTATACTTTGGCATATGAGTGGAATGCAGATTTTTAAGCTATATCAAACTTTGAAAGAATAAAGAAAAAATCTCAAACAGCGTTTAGATCAAGAGATGGATGTTAAATAAATGAAGATTTTTTTTAAATTACCAGTGGGCAAGCTTTCAAGCTATATACTGGGCTCTTCTTCAGTTCTGGGAAGGGTATTCAGAGCTTGTCTTTTTCAGAAGACAACAGAAGTTGATTCAATAAAAAAATATTATCCTTACCCACTATGCCTTTCTAATATAAAACCAGGATAGTTTTCTAGGAACGTTTTAGGATGATAAAATAGTCGCCTGATATACTTATGAACAATTTATTTTCAAATGCATGCTCAGATTGCTACTGCCAGCTATTGATTCAACAGTGAAATCTGTATATGTCTTAAAATGAAAGATTTTTTTCTCAACAGTTTATTTTTCCAAATGGGTTTATCATGAAACACTGAACAAGTATCATTAACATTCACTTTGAGCAAAAGAACAGCTTTGATAGCATCTATGCTCATTTGACTTTTGTCTTCACTCCAAGCAATATTCATCACACTGAACACTCACTCTAGTGAGTCAGTTGTTGCTGATCAACACAGGTCATATCTACTTTGTATACTAATAGGTCTTGAACAAATTTTTATAGTTACAAAAGAGAAACATAATGGTTGGTTAACTATATATATAAAAAAAGGACATTTCATATGACAGAAATAAAGATAATCACAGGGCACTTGCACATCATATGAAAAAAAGCATGACACGAAACATCAGAACATGTGCTCACTTTACCCTTTCCAGCTCTACTTTGTCCAGCTTCTTTGTTCTTGATCATATGTGCTGGATTGTGTCCAAATTCAGCGCAGAGACTTTGTCTGACTATTTTCAGGAAAAAAGTGACAAACTTACCTTTGAGAGAGGTCCAAACAACGACAGAAATCAACCAGGGATTTAAATGGGAGGGTTTCAACAAAATTCTCTAGTAGAACAGAACAAAAAAGATAAGGAAAAAATTCCACAAACATTTGAATTTGAAAACAAATCTCAGCTTGCCTGTGGGGGACCCTTTTGGGTTTGCTTTCCTCAAAGAGGTGAGTCGCCGGGCCTTGCTAACAGGAACCCTCACAAAAAGCAAATTTTAAATTTAAATACCTAAAGCAAATTCTGAAATTATATGCTTGATTTTAAAGCAGGGATGTGCAACCTCTCCTGGGTCGGGGCCACTGACCCACAGAAAAATCAGTCGGACGCTACACACAAGTGAGAAAGAAAAATCAACTCTGATATCCATGGCCCAAAGGAAAAAGGCACTCCCCACATTTCCTTTGCACACTTAAGCCTAGAGGGCATAGGTTAGTAGATTTTGTGTGCTCCAGCCCCGCGGTGGGGTGGGGGCTAGAGTGCCATTCTAGGCTCCCCAATATTTCAAATTTTTAAAACAGGAGTGGGGCCAATGAGGTTCCACTCCCCTGTTTTAAAGATTTGAAATTCATAGTAGGCTGCCTAGTGCTCCACACAAACAAACCAAAAACAATGCCACATGACATTTCACTAACAAGTAGGTCATGCAACAATTTGAATATCAAATATTTCTAATGAATCATTTCCAGGCTAATTATACAGAGGTACAAACACAGTAAGAAATTCGAGAAAAAGTTTGGTCTATCAAAGACAATGGAGAATTTCACAAATATTTGGCATCCAGAAGAGGAAGAAATGTGATGACTAAATTAGTTAGTGAGAATTATTTGCTCAGTTCTACTCTTGGATTTGGTGAAGATGTTGTATATATCCATGAAACAGAATGGACCCAGATTTAGCCACCACAAGACTTGCTTTTTTATTATATATATAATACATATGCCCAAGTCCATCAAAATAGGCTGGACCCAAGAAACAAATAACCTAAACTGACCTATGGATAAGTTGGCCAGACAGCAAGTATGAAAAATTGGAACAGGGGGTGGAAGGTAATAGGTGCTTATACAACACAAAGTCCTGAATACTGGAATTGTCCCTATAAAATTGGGGCATTTGGTCATCCTACCTATGTAAGAAATTTTAAAAATACAGTAGATGGAAATAAATTTTTAAAAATATTAGATCTTGGAAAATCACTACAGTAGACTTCCAATAATCCGGAGCCTTTGGGACCTAGGTGGTGCCGGATTATCAGATATTCTGGACTATCAGGAGGTACTATAAGATAGTTTATATATATATATATATATATATATATATATATATATATATATATATATATATATATATATATATATATATATATATAAAGTGTTTTTAACCCTTTTTATTGTAGCACAAGCACTGTCCGGTGTTACACAATGCCAGTGGCAGACTGACTCGGTCCCGTCCAGTTTCACTCGGTTCAGCTGCCGCCGCCGCCGCTGCTGCCTTATGACTCGTTTTTTGCCGAAGCTCACTCACTAGGCTCTTGCCATTTTGATGCCAGACTATTGAGAGTGCCGTATAATTGGATGCCGAACTATTGGAGTTTTACTGTACTAGGAAATTATATGTCTCTTCTTTGAATTATAAAACTTATAATCAATATGCAAAAAAATCAATTGCATCTCATTTTTTATCCTTCTTTCTTTTACCCCCATATTTTGTGTAATAACTCACATTTCTCAGTCTACTGTGTAGCTATGAACTGAAATCAAACATTCACACAGTAAATGAAGCTGCAGTTTGTATTTGTGTGTGTGTGTGTGTGTGTGTGTATATATATATATATATATATTATACAATCTCAATCTGTTAAAAAGAGGCAGTTCAATAGAAAGAGATCATTTTATTAAAAAGCCACGAATGCAACTGCACCCATTCAACCTTAGAAATGTTTTGATGGCTTTTCAGCACTGCAATATATTTAGATGGGAATATGTCATTAATATAAACAGCAGAATAGAAACTATTAAACTAACACAATTTAAAACTGAGCAAACCTGAGTATTTGATTAAAGTTTTTGTACATTCTATACACTTGAACAGGTAACATAGAAGCATAATATTTTTGTTGATTTTTAATTTGTTAGAAGTATTACAACTGAAATGCTAAAATTTTCCATAGTTTATATTTAGAAATTAGAAGTCTGGCCCTGTAGAAGTTTGTTTAGTCTGATTTTACCAGCTACGGTCAGAATTTCGGGAAAAGTCTGAAACAAAAAAGAATAATAAAGTTCATTGTAAGAACATTTCCCTTTGTTTCTATGCAATGCTAAATTGGAAGGGTTTGAGTCAAATGTAAATATGTATGGTGACTTTTAGTGATGTAGAATCAATCTCATTTCATATGTTTTTTAATGGATACAAATTTTTCTGGAAGGTTTGCAAATAAAATCAAAAGTTGCAAAGGTCAGACTTTAATTTGTAGCCTAGCCTTTAATGGATGTGTTTATTTTTCTAGCCTGAACAATTAGGTGAGCATTTTTCCAAAAATATCATTGCATTATACAAATGTAGTGTATTGCTTACTAAAAACAATTTAAATTATATTTTATATGCAGTATGTGCAATAACTGTGCTCTTATTGCTAGGATATTAGGGGTAAATTTTTAGAGCAGTGCACAGAATTGTAATCTTGTTATTTGCTAAGTGGATTTGTGTGCCTAAGACTCTCACACTGCTTTGAAAAATTACCCCTTCACAAGATTGACCTGTGCAAGGAACTGAAGTTTTAAACCTGGACTGAAACCTACATTGCATCCTAGCTTGGCAGCAAAGACTAGCTCAATAAAATGACTTACAGTAGTAATATTACTGTTTGAATGGCCAAATTAAAGAAACTAATTCTTATTCTAATCACATCTGTTGGAATTCTGATATGCTGACACCCAAAATTATGGCTCTGTCATTAAAGGAAGAATGAAGGGGGAATGTTTTGAGTTTTCTTCTGTAAAATATGTAATAGACAGTGGCCTCAATGACAAGCTATGACATTTTTGTTTTTCTGATTATACAATTAAAAGTTTTTAGTACTAGACTTAATTTCACGAGTAAATTGCATGAAAGGAGGTATAATCTAAATGAAATACCTTTAAGAGTCTTACTTCTTAAACTATTAGAGATCTATCATGTGTGCTACATGAAGCTTCATTTTCATGTTAGAACAGATGGGCAAAATTGTCATTAACAGAAACTGACAACTCTAAAACTGAAATATAGATTTAGAAAGGAATCCAATGAATTAAATCAAAGTTATTGCAATAAAAGCCAAAGAAATTAATAGTGATTTGTAAAGTTACCCTGTATTTTAACCTCAGTATATTTTAGTCACTGCAATTTTAACATTCACAATACCTTTTTCAGTTTCATTGTTAATTTCCAACTATGTAATATGGTCTTGTCTTAATAGATCATCCATTCTTGGGAGTCAAGCATTTTGAGCTTGGGCCAACAAAAATAGTCTCTGCAGTTTTCTAAGTCTCGGCAAGCTAATCCTCATTCACTCATACCTCTTTCATGTTGTAGCACATTGCTACTTACACTAGGGTGAAGCTGATGGCATTTCTAGGCCAGCCTCACTTCCAGATTATAAAGTTCTAAACAAAGTTACTTATGGAGATGAAGCTCTTTGTGACCCATGTCAGACCAGAACTGTAATATTTTGAGAAGTGTCATCAGGGGCATAGCCCTGAGTGGGACCTTAGCATCCATGTCTACCCAAATCTCAGCAGGGGTGAAATTCTGCCACAGCAGTCCAGAGCATCACTCAGGCACCTGAAATCCAGGACAGAGCTATGCACCCACCCTTTAGGAAGCAATGCCCCAGCAGCTGTGCCTTGTCATTTTCAGAGATGCCCCATGCACATGTCCAGCCAGGCAGATGAAGCCCTGTGTCTGGGAGAACCAGGGCTAGGAAGAGGTTGTGGCATCAGAGGAGATGCTACTCTAGCACAGACTGTTATTGCACATCCACCCAAAAGCCCAGACCTACCCAAATTTCCACTCAAAGCTACACCACTGAGCTGAGTCATTTTAAATTACCTGGATGTACAGGCAGTCCCCGGGTTACGTACAAGATAGGGACTGTAGGTTTGTTCTTAAGTTGAATCTGTATGTAAGTCGGAACTGGCGTCAGCCGCTGCTGAAACTGATCAGTTTCAACTGCGGCTGAATCTGGACGCCAGTTCTGACTTACATACAGATTCAACTTAAGAAACCCAGGTGTCCCCAAGTCAGCTGCTGCTGAAACTGATCAGCGGCTGATTCCAGGAAGCCTGGGGCAGAGCAACTCTGCCTCGGGCTTCCTGTAGTCAGCCGCTGGTCAGTTTCAGCAGCGGCTGACTTGGGGACGCCTGGGGCAGAGCAGCTTGGGTGCTGCTGGGTTGCTCCAGTAGCGCGGCTCCTCGGCGCTACTGGAGCAACCCAGCAGCACCCCAGCTGCTCTGTCCCAGGCGTCCTGATTCAGCCGCTGCTGAAACTGACCAGCAGCAGCTGAATCAGGACGCCTGGGGCAGAGCAGCTGGGGTGCTGCCGGGTTGGTCCGGAGCGGCGCTGTGGGACCAACCTGGCAGCCCCCAGATGCTCTACCCCAGGAGTAGGCAAGAAAAGCCTGGTCTGCTGGGAGGGGGGCACTAGCTGCACCCCCCCCCCCAGCAGACCAGGGAGACGGGGGTGGCGGGACCGCCCAAGTCCTCCACGGCTTTGCTCCGTCTCCCTGGTCTGCTGACCTGGGAGACGCGGAGCAAAGCCGCAGAGCACGCGGGCAGCGGGACAGCCCAGGCGCGCCGGGGCTGTCCCACTGCTGGCGTGCTCCGAGGCTTTGCTCCCCATCTCCCTGGTCTGCTGGTTAGACCAGGGAGATGGGGAGCAAAGACGCGGAGCACGCCCGCAGCGAGACAGCCCAAGCGCGCCTGGGCTGTCCCACTGAGGGCGTGCTCCGAGGCTTTGCTCCCCATCTCCCTGGTCTTCTGGTCGGGAGATGGGGAGCAAAGTCGCGGAGCACGCCCGCAGGGGGACAGCTCAAGCGCGCCCGGGCTGTCCCGCTGCGGGCGTGCTCCAAGGCTTTGCTCCCTGTCTTCCTGCAGACCAGGGAGACGGGGAGCAGCTTTTCTCGCCCCGAAGGACGGGGGCGGCAGACCGCGGTGCATCTGGGCGTCCCGCCGCTCCCGTCCTCCGGGGCGAGAAAAGCCCCGTTCCTAACTGCGGATCTGACATAAGTCGGATCCGCGTAACTCAGGGACTGCCTGTATAAGCGACATTTTTTCAACAAAGAAATCTTGCATGGGTAACTCAAAAAAAAGTGGGGGGGTTGGTTTTAGGACTTCTAACTTGGCATGTACATAGTCCTGACTGGAGACTAATACCTCTACTTTGGTTGAAGGAATCTGGTTGTGGTGACTTGAAAGCACAGGCTTTCAAACTGGGATGCATTACTGAGTGGAATCATAAAACCAAAAGCTGAAACTGAAGGAGCAGAAGCTGTAGAGCGGAGAGAGTTTTGGCATTCCAGTCTGAACAGTTTAAGCATGTGCTGATTCTAAATGCTAAGTAGGATCATCCTGGGAAGGTGCTGTAGTTAACGGTAACAATGCCTCGCGTCTCCTCATATGGACATCATCTTTCTGCTAGGCTCACTTGAATCCTTTAGTCCTTTTAACCTTCACTTTTTTTAGCAGAAGGGCTAGAGCAGCTGTTTAAAGCCTTTGGTTAAAACCTTTTGCTTATAGGAGGCCTCACAGGATTCATTCTTACAGGATTAATAAAAGAAAAAGCAGTTTTAAAAGGTAGCCCTGTTACTTTTGGATGTAAAAGTCTCCAATTAAATTCCTCAATACTGTAAGTATTTGTTCATATTAAGGTGAACCACAGAGCTGAAAGTGAAACAGAATTAAGCCCAGAGATTGGGGCTGAAAGCCCCTGCTAATCAGGCTGGGCGGAATGCAGCACAGACAACTATGGAACTGGTTATTAGTGATTTCAGAGAACGATGCACTCTGGGTGCCCTTAGCAAATCTAGAAGTGCCAAATGATTTCAGAAGGGGGCAGAGATTGAGGGGAAATGTAAATTCTGTGCCAAATCCCTACACTCAATTACCTTAATACCGCAAGAATAGTTTGAACAGCCCTAGTCCAGCATTCTCTGGTTCAGCAACATCCATGGTCTGGCGTGATGTTAGTTGGATGTCCACTTATTGTGGATGTGGCCAAGTTTCTTGGGGTCCCATAAAGTTTGTTTACAGTCTTGGTTCTCGGTGTTCTGTGCTGTTATTTAGCTCTAACTTCCCCTTAAGTGTCTTAAAGAGCCCAGTAATCAGTGAAAATGTTGGTAATGCTGCTAGACAATATTGACCTACTATGGTTCAACAAATTCTCTGGTTTGGCATGGGTCAGGTCCCAAGGCTGCCAGGCTAGAGAGGTTCAACCTAAATTAGGCTTGTAGTTCTAGACTTATATATAACCTGCAAATTATCATGGAATTAAGCAGACACCATTTCAAATGCCTTGCAGACTAATGTGCAATAATTATTTTCATAAGATAAAATGTTATTGAATTGTATCGTGTACCCAATATTATATTTACCATAATTTGTCTGGTTTGGGCCAGGACAACATCTTCCGTTCCTCGGCTCCTTTCTTGGCTTCCTGGGTCTAGACTTTGCATTACCCCCCCAGGCTGTCCTTCTGTCTTCCTTTTAACTTTTTTTTCCTGCCACTGCACAGAAACAAAAACATAGAACACCTTTTATACATTCTTACTAGAGTGAGACACCTGGACAGTGAAGAGGATGTCACTCTAATATACTATCCTATGTGTATTTGTGGGCACAATCCACTTCTTCAGATGACAAATAACACTTTAAATGACACTTATTTGTCATCTGAAGAAGTGGGTTGTGCCCACAAAAGCTCAGGATACTATCTATATTTTTTGGTTAGTCTCTAAGGGTAAACCTGGGAGGAGGGAGCTGGAAGGGGGAAGCAAGGGGAAGAAGGAGGAGGGAAAGCTCAGGGCTCAGGAGTGGAGGTCTCGCTGGGCCAACTGTCTCCCAGCACCACGGATGCGGGGGCCTAGGCATCTCCGGAGGGGATGGAGGGTGAGGAGGGTGTGGAGGGAGCAGCGGAGGGGGAGAAGGAGTGGGAGGAGGAGCGGTAGCTGGGAAGGCAGCAGGCTTTGGAGCGGCAGGAGGCAGCACGCTCTGCACCAGGATCTGCCGCTGTTGGCAGATGGCATGGCCTTGGACAAGCTGCTCCCACCGGAGCTCCAGGTCTTCTTGCACCCAGGTCTGGAGGATGCAGTGTAGGGCTCGCAGTGCCCCCAGGTACTGCTGTCGGCACCCCTCCACTGGACGGGTGGTCCTGCGTAGCCCTCGGGTGCAGGAGCACATCCCAGGCAGGGTGGTGTGCCCTGCACGCACAGCTGGTGCGGCTGTGGAGAAACAAGAGAAGTGGTCCGTTATCTCTGGGGACACAGTGGGTGAAGCCCAGATCCCCTCTGCAAGGTGAGGATGACCGTGCCCTGCACCATCAGAGCCAATGTGCTTGCACACAGGCCATGTCCGGAATGTCCTGTTATCCCCAGGAGTGGGAGCTGCCCCAAGATTGCACCCATGCCCCTGTGCTGTATATAGTGCCGCCGACATGGAGGAGAGATGTCCCCTGCCTCTGTGCAGAATGGCCTTGTGGAGGGAGGGCTGTCAAGGCTCAACCCCCTCCCTCAACCCCAGGTATTGTGGGGGAAGGGATGCTCACGTTGGATTCATGGAGCCCCCGCTCCTAGTTTGCTCTAGGCCTTGCCCTTAAGGGCTGGGAGGGGCCCCGTGCACTCAGATTAGATCTACGGCACGGAATCCACACCTTCGGGCCTCTACAGAGTCTCTGTCCTGAAATATAGTCCGTGCCTGTCAGACGCTCCTTCCTGCCCCCAGGCTTAAGTCCTCCTGGAGGGCTATTCACGGCGTCACAATATGGGAGTCGTTGGGTTAAAGTAGGGGAACTCGGGCCCTCCCGCACTCCCGAGCTCTGGTCCCAGGACACTTAGGGTAAAGCTCGCGAGCTCTTACCCGAATGGCGAGTCGGAGTGAACCTCGCTCACCACCCTTCTCGGGGGCTGCTTGCAGAGGGGGCTCCCTGCCAACCCTGCCACCACGTCCCCTTCCCGGGCCCACTTCCTACGTGGCCTAGACGCTCTGTCTTCGGGGTCTTCGCCCCTGGGATGGTGTGGCCGCTACCTGAATCTCTGTCCCGTGCCCTTCCCCGTGTGAGGGTTCCCCATGGTCGTCAGCATTGTGAGGTCCCAGCCCGGTCTGGTGGCTCACCTCCCCCGCTGCCAGGTCCCCCACATGCCTACCTGCCTGGGTTGCGGCCTCAGTGTCCTTCCCGTGGTCCACGGAGGTTCTGGTGCCTTTGGTCGCCCCTGCGCCACTTCCCGCATCCTCACCTGGCTCAGAGCCCTCTGCCGCCTTCTCCCCCTCCTGCGTGCTGGTCCAGATGGTCTGTTCCTCTCCCACACTGGTTCCACCATCCCCTTCCGGTCCTGCGCCGATGTCGGTGCTGTCCCCTCCCAGATGTGCTGGCCCCGGGTTTGAGCGTGGCGCTCAGAGGAGGGCACATGCACAACGGCAGCGGAGGAGGCTGCTCCAGTCTTACCCTGCACCGCCAGCTGCGGGCGCACTCTTGCGCAGGGTCGGGGATGGGGTCAGCCCGTTACACACCCTCCCCTCTAAGCCTTCGCTTGGGATTTCTTGTGGTTCTTCTTCTGTCGTTCTAGAGAAGAAGTTGGCATTACCATACTTCTTACCCAGTCTGTGCGCTACTTTAAATTCGTAGGGTTGCAGGGCTAGGTACCAGCGTATTATGCGAGGGTTGGTCTCTTTCATTGCGTTCAGCCACTTTAATGGCACATGGTCAGTGACCAGGAGGAATGGGGTCCCCAGCAGGTAGTACCGTAGGGCTTCAACTGCCCATCTTACAGCTAGTGCCTCCTTCTCAATCGTGGAGTATTCGCATTCTCTAGGGAATAACTTATGACTCATGAATAGGACGGGGTGTTCCATATCCCCTTCCTCCTGGGACAGGACCGCTACCTCCGAGGCATCAGTCTGCAAGATAAAGGGTTTGGAAAAGTCAGGCTGTGTTAGCACTGGGGGTTGTGCCAATCGCTGTTTAAGTGTCCGAAACGCCCGCTCACACGGTTCAGACCAGTTGACTTTTCGGGGTTGGTTATTCTTCGTTAACTCCGTAAGGGGGGTGGCTATTGTTGCAAAGTCCAGTACGAACTTTCTATAGTAGCTGGCTAGGTCCAAAAACTGCCTAACCTGCTTCTTTGTAGTTGGTGCCTTATATTCCTGTAAAGCTTGCACCTTTCCCACTAACAGTTTTAGCTTTCCCTCTCCCACGGTATACCCAAGTTAGGTCACCTCGTTTTGTCCGATGCAGCACTTGCCTGGATTTGCCGTTAACCCCACCCTTTCTAGCTCGATGAGTACGGCCTCTATGTGCTGTAGGTGCTCAGCCCAAGATTGACTATAGATAATAATGTCATCAATATAAGCTGCGGCGTAGGATTGGTGGTTTTGCAGCACTTTGTCAATTAACCTTTGGAAGGTGGTTGCTGCCCCGTGCAGCCCGAATGGCATCATGATAAATTGAAAAGGGCTGAAAGAGGTAGAAAAGGCCATCTCTGCCTGAAAGGTTGGGGTGAGAGGGGTCTGCCAGTACCCTTTAGTGAGATCTAGGTTCAACAGGTATTTTGCTTGTCCCAACCATTCTAGCAAGGTATCCACCCGGGGCATAGGGTATGTGTCAAACCTCAAAACAGCATTGACCTTATGAAAATCTATACAAAAGCGGAGGGCCTCATCGGGTTTAGGAACTAGCACGATAGGGCTCCGCCATTCACTTTTGGACTCCTCAGCCACCCCTAAGCATAACATGGTCTGGAGTTCTTGGCAGACGGGTTCCCACATTTTGCAGGGCAAAGGTCTGACCCCATCTCAGACCTTTTGCCCCAGCTGGGTGGCTATATGATAGCTGGTAAGGGTTGTACGCCCCGCTTGGGACAAGAGAACATTGGGTAAATCGTCTTACCAGCCTCCGTACCCTGTCCTTCTGGACGGGGTTTAAGTTGGCTCTCATCGCCACTGTCCCAGCTTCCTCCATCTCCCCTGGGTATGGACCTAGCTCTAGCTTGCGGGCGGGAGGCATGATTAAGAATGCCTCACGGGGGTGCCATTTTTTCAACAGGTTTACGTGGTAAAACTTGGTATCTGTCCTCCGTCCCGACAGCCTAATCTCATAATCTACTGGGCCCACCCGCCATACCACTTCTTAAGGTCCCTGCCAGCGTGTGAGTAACTTCAACTCCCTAACGGGTAGCAAGAGTAACACCCTGTCCCCCAGGCTAAATTCTAGCATTTTTGCGGTTCAGTCATAGTACTGGGCCTGTTTGGCCTGCACCTCAAGTAAATTGGCCCTTGCAAATTCTCCGAGTTTCTGTAATTTTTCTTGTAATTTTATGATATAGGCGACCGACCCCAGGGTCTTAGATCCCTGATCCTTTCAGGTCTCTTTGAGTAGATCTAGAATCCCTCTCGACCGCCAGCCATACAATAACTCGAATGGGGCGAACCCCGTGGAAGCCTGGGGAACCTCGCGGATTGCAAACATTAACACGAGTAGTAAGCGATTCCATTCCTGAGGCTCCTCCATCGCAAACCGCCTCAACATGGCCTACAAGGTCTCATTAAACCTTTCCACCAGCCCATCAGTCTGGAGGTGGTAAACAGCTTATGCAACGTTTCGACCTGCAGCAACTTACACAACTCTTTCATCAAACCTGTGGTCAATTTGGCTCCCTGGTCAATTTGACAATATCCCGATCAGCTCCCTAGCTAACATTGAGAACAAGGTATTCCATACGGGCACTGCCTCCGGGTAGCGTGTGGCATAATCCACTACCACCATAATGTACCGGTGACCCGCCTTTGATCTTTCCAGGGCCCCCACTAACGCCAATCCTATATGCTCAAATGGGGTGCCTACTACCGGCAAGGGGATTAGGGCTCCTTAGGGGAGAGCCTGAAGTTAGCGCGTTTGCACTTGGGGCAGGACTCACAGAAATCCCGAATCTCCCGATATATGCCGGGCCAGAAGAACCGTTGGGTGACTCACTGTTCTGTTTTTTTGTGGCTGGGGTGTCTGTCCCACGGGTTCATGTGTGCCAGCTCCAGTATCTTCCGCCAGTAGTGGCATGGGACCAGCTGTTGCCAGTAGGTCCCCGCTTCATCATCTCCTTCAATCACCCTATAAAGGAGGTCATTCCCTACCTCAAAATAGTGTCCCTAATGGGCCCGGGACTGGAGGTCCTCTTCCTCCATCAACCCGCGAGCTTGCTCCCATGCCCGGCTGAGCGTCGGGTCCTCAAGCTGCTCCTGTAAGAAATCTCCCTCTTCCTGACTCTCTAAGTCTTTGGGTGATTCAGTCACGGCCTCCCTTTGTGCCCCTGCTTGGGGCCCTGCTTCCGGCCGTTCCCCTTCCATCTCGGGGGCCTCCTGCTAACTCCACTCCCTTAACAACTGGTGGAATCCCGGCCAGTCCCTCCCCAGGACTGCGGGGTATACCAGTTTGGGCACTAGAGCCACTCAACAATAGTTTTCCCCTTGTGGGTTTCTCACTCATACCCGTATCGTGGGGTACGTCCGCACATCCCCATGGATGCACTGCATCTGGACTGGGGCCTCGAACCTCCGGTATCCGGGTACCAACTCAGCCCTTAGCCTTGTCTGGCTGCAGCCCGAGTTCGCTAGGGCTATTTCTTCCCTGCCATTAAGCACGATTGTTGTAGTAATCCGTTGAGGTTTCGGGAGGTCTCCCTCTGGTCTCTCAGTCAACACCTCCCCATAGGAGCAGTCCATGAACGGACAATGTCTCCTAAAGAGGCCCTCTTGGCCACATTCAAAACATACATTCCGGGAAGGTGTAGCTGCTTTCGGGCTCCATTCTGTGCCCTCTGCTTTCTTTTCTTCCCCCAGCTCCAGGGCGTGGGGCTACCCCCCACCCTACTCCGGCCTTCCTGACCGGCATCACTCAGGGAGGTGAACCCTCGCTTCACCCTCCCTTACCTGTGGAGGGTAGAGTTTTGGCTTCCCTATCTGGCCCGGTCCGTACTGTCTTATTCCCCGTTTCCCTCTCCCCGGGGATTTTGGCTGTGACATTATCCTCCATCAGGGATACTGCGTCGGCCAATGTCTCGGGCCGGTGCCGCCTCACCCACCTCTGGCCCCTGCTGGGAGTATCTGTGTGAACTGCTCTAGCACTATCATCTTGGCCACCTGAACCCATGTTGGTTTATCAGGTTCAAGCCATCGCCACCTGAGATCTCTCAACTTTTGGGTCACCACCTTAGCATTCTGACCTAAATCGCTGTCAATATGTTTCAGGATTAATGCCCGTCTGGTCAAGTATCGCCTCCTTAACCTTATAATAATTAAGGGCCTCTAGGTCTGGGTAGGCTGCCTGCGCAGATCCTGTTAAGTAGGGCACCAGCAAGGTGGCCCAGTGCTCCTCTGGCCAACGGGCCATGGTAGCTACCCACTCGAAGGTAACTGAAAAGGCCTCGGGGTCATCCCCAGGCCCCATCTTTGCTAACCGTACCGGTAACTGGGCTAAGTCAGGTTCTTTCCCTGGACTGCTCCTGGCACTGGGGCCTCCCATGCCATTCCTGGAACCCCACTTTTTAAACCATCTGTCTTGCTGGGCCTGGTGCTGTTTGCTCAGTTCTCTAACTAATTGCCACTGCTGCTCTTGCTGCTGAGCAGCTAACTGTTGCAGCAGCTGGGTCTGTTGCTGGTGGTTCTGGCGCTGCTGTTCCGCCAGCCACTCCAACAACTGTGTCATATCCATCATCCTTATGGCCGTCTAATATACACACCCCTATTCTCGGGGTGGGGATCTATACCTACATTCTCCACCACCTGTCAAGGCTCAACACCCTCTCCTACCCTCCCACCCCCAGGTATTGAGGGGGTGGGGACGCTCACATTGGATTCACGGATCCCCTGCTCTTAGTTTGCTCTAGGCCTCGCCCTTAGGGGCTGGGAAGGGCCCCGTGCACTCAGATTAGATCCGCGGCACGGAACCCTCACCTTCTGACCTCTACGGAGTCACTGTCCTGAAATATAGTCCACACCCATCAGATGCTCCTCCCTGCCCCCAGGCTTAAGTCCTCCTGGAGGGCTATTCACGGCATCGCAATATAGGAGTCATTGGGTTAAAGTAGGGGAACTAGGGCCCTCCCGCACTCCCGAGCTCTGGTCCCAGGATCCTTAGGGTAAAGCCCCCGAGCTCTAACCCAAATGGCGAGTCGGAGTGAACCTCGCTCATCACCCCTCTCGGGGGCTGCTTGCGGAGGGGGATCCCTGCCAACCCTGCCGCCACATCCCCTTCCCGGGCCCGCTTCCTACGTGGCCTAGATGCTCTGTCTTCAGGGTCTTCGCCCCTGGGATGGCGTGGCCGCTACCTGAATCTCTGTCCCGTGCCCTTCCCCGTGTGAGGGTTCCCCATGGTCGTCAGCATTGTGAGGTCCCAGCCCGGTCTGGTGGCTCACCTCCCCCGCTGACAGGTCCCCCACATGCCTACCTGCCTGGGTTGCGGCCTCGGTGTCCTTCACATGGTCCACGGAGGTCCTGGTGCCTTTGGTCGCCCCCGCGCCAGTTCCCGCGTCCTCACCTGGCTCGGAGCCCTCTGCTGCCTTCTCCCCCTCTTGCATACTGGTCCGCGTGTCCTTTTCCTCCCCCGCACCGGTTCCGCCATTCCCTTCTGGTCCTGCGCTGGCGTTGGTGCTCTCTCCTCCCAGCTTAGCTGGCACCAGGTTTGAGCGTGGCGCTCAGAGGAGGGCGCATGCGCAGCAGAGGCGGAAAAGGCTGTGCCGGTCTCGCTCTGAGCCGCCAGCTGCGGACATGCTCTCATGCAGGGTTGGGGATAGGCTCAGCCCATCACAAGGGCGTCCTGCTGTGTCCCACCCTGGGGTCAGGAGCATGCCATGTTTCTTCACGCACGCATGTGGCTAACAGGCCAAGGCCCCTGTGTGGCAGCTAGCCGGGGCCACGTGCCATGGGGTGGCATGGCACATGCTCGCATGTGCAAAGGTAGCTATGTGATCCATTGTAAGCTGGGCCCTTATGCACAGTCCCTGGTCTCCTTCCCCACCCCACAATAAGGGGTCAGTGATGGCACTCACATGTGGCCTCACTGGATGACACTGGTGATTGGTTTGCTGGGACAGCTCAGAGGTCCCGGCTGCATGTCATGCTCCCTCTGGGCTCCTGGCGCTCCTCCTTAATGCCCTGGTCAGGACCCTCTTCTCCAGGATCAATGACCCCCAGGGTGTTAGGGACCATCCCGCCCCCCAGGATGTGATCCAGGGTGTCAAAATAGGGGCAGGTTCTGTCCCTGTTTGGGAGGTGCCCCATGTGGCCCTGGCATAGGCCTGCAGCAGCTTCTTAATTTTCATGCGCACCTGCTCCTGAGTGCTCATGTGGCCTTTGGTGGCCAGACTGTCCGCCATCCATCTGTAGATGCCCATATTCCTCCATCTAGTGCGGAGATCATGGATGTTGGAGACATCCCCCCAAGCCCCAATCAGGTCCATGATTTCTGCACTGGACCAGGAAGGCGCCCACGTTCTCTGGCCCCTGGCAGGCTCCAGGGAGCTGGGGGACTAGGCCTGGGGAGCAGTGGAGGGCTGGCTGGCACTGGCTGCCTGGCTCATGGTGGGGCCACTGGGTCAGGGGCAGTGACTGCTGGCTCTGTTCTGGCAGGCCAGGAGCTGGCACAGGCACTGTGGCCAGAGTCTACCCCTTTAAGAGCTCTGGGGCTGGAGGAGAGGAGAGGAAGTTTTCCTGGTTGTGCCCAGAGTGGCCACCAGGGCACCCTGGGAAGGGCTGGAGGCCCCCTATTTCAAAATAAGCATTTACACAGCGCTTATTTTGAATTAGCTATTTCGAATTTGGCGTTATTCTTCATGGAATGAGGTTTACCAAATTCGAAATAAGCGCTCCTCTATTGAAAATTAATTTTGAAATAGCGGTTTGGCTGTGTAGATGCTAGGAAAGTTATTTTGAAATAACATCTGTTATTTCGAAATAACTTTGCTGTGTAGACATACCAGGGTACATCTACACTGGCAGCAAAACTTACTGGGTGTCTACACTTCATGCGCGTTCTTGAGCAAGTAAATTTAGAGTCTAACATCAGAAAATAGGGCTTCTTTCAGAAGAATTATTTCTCTCCCCACGAGGAATAAGCCCTCCTGAGCAAGAGGGCAGTGTAGACAGGCAACATGAATTTCTTGCACAAGAAACCCCTATGGCTAAAATGTCCATCAGAGCTTTCTTGCGCAAGAGAGCATCCACACTGCCATAGATGCTCTTGCGCATAAGCACATACCAGTGTAGACGCGCTCTTGTGGAAGACTTTTTGCACAAGAATTCTTCTGAAAAACATTTCTTGCACAAGAAGCTGCCAGTGAAGATATAGCCTTCGACACTAACATATATACATATATTTATATATAATATGAGAGAGAGAGAACACATCATGAGCTTTCGTGGGTAAACCCACTTCCTCAGATGAATGGGAAACTGGAGTGGAAATAATAGGAACACAGAATTTATAACAGAAAAAGAAGGGGGGGCGAAGGTACCTGTCAGTTGTAGTACCCAGGCAGGTAGCACTCATTAATGGATTTTAAAATAGCCATTATTCCACAAAGGAATTTCACAAGCCAATTAGAGAGAGTGCCTGCGGAATTGACCTTCATATGAAAATGTGACACTGTTTTCCTAGACTTAAAGACATTAACTGGATGTCGCATTATATAGCCAGTCTTCCCTGCATTTAATACCTCATTTACATCAAAAGCTAAGTATGGGACACTTCCAGGCCACTCAATTAGCCTCATTAGCACCAGTCCTACAATTGTTAGGTATCTTTTTTTTTCTTCCCTTCTTTTTTGGTTATAAATTCTGAGTTCCTATTATTTCCACTCCAGCTTCCAGCTCACCCGAGGAAGTGAGTTTTGCCCATGAAATTTCATGACACTATATATATTTTTGTTAGTCACAGAACTGCTCGTTTTTAAAGTTACAAACACAGCTATGCCTCTGACACTATATTTGGACTTTGCCTTATCACCAAGTCTGGTGGTCTGATATTGCATCTAATTAATTCAGTGGAAATTCATCCACTGACTTTGATAGGCTTGGGCCCTGAGTGCATATGACAGGCAAACAGAACATGAAGATGAAACATTTTGAAAAATAAAGTCTGTGGCATAGAAAGATTCTCAAAATTATTTCCAAAGCCCAGGGACTTAATAGTGAAGGCAACACTGAAAAGATACTTAAAGAGCATTACAGACAGAATAAGGGTTTAAGGAGCTATATTTAGTAATGTTTAATAAAACATGTATCAGCTATATGTTTTTGAGTCTATGAAAAGCCTTTTCTCCATGATACTGCAGCAGATATATCAAACTTTAGTGCAAATAATAGGATTGAAAAGTGCAAAGAACTCAATCACTTCTGCAAGCCTTTTGTGTTTTTAAATTGCCATTTGGATTTTACAGATAGAAGAACTAACAAAGTAAAGATATCAGGCAAAGAAAATTGTGCTAAATATGGTTTGAATTGGAAACATTTTATTATTTATTCAACTTGCTGAAAATATCAGTTATTCTCTTCACATGCAGCAAATGTGCACATATATTTTAAAATGCAATTAACCTTTATTTATTAAACAAATCAATGTAAAATAGGAACTGGGACTTTAATTGCAGTTCTACATTTAACAAGGCAGCATGAAGGTCTCACCCAGTGTAAACCAGGCACTTCTCTGGGGCTGAGTACATCAGGTCCTGCAAAGTTCAGAGCAGACTATTTCTGCCCTTGTCCCTTCCTTCTTACACCTCTAAAGTATCACTTTAAAGATTTGTTTAGGTTTTCTGTATGCACTTCACCTTCAGTTGTTCTCTCATGCATGTGTTGCTTCATATTTACATACATTATACACACACACTATGGTTCCAATTATACACTTTCCCAAGCTGTGCTGGCCAACTTTCAACTGTTGCCCCATCTTCTGGGAGCTTGTTCCTGCTTCATATGTTATGTATGGCAGCACACCCAGGCCGAAAGGCTTGTTCTAGCAAAGAGAGTGAGTGTGTTTGATCTTTAAGATCCTTTTCAGTTTGGAACACTGTAGAACAGTGACTGCCTCTTAAAAAGTGTATTCAATATAGTGATCTATTTTACTGTGTATGATTAGTGCTAGACTAGCTGTTCAAAGGGAAGCCAATGCTACTTTACTAAATTAGTAGCATATAATATTAGGTCTTTGAAATATACCTTATGTACAATCTGCATTACCTTTTACAGACAAATGCGAAAACATGGTCAACATTTGCAGTAAAATTACCATAGAAATGCCATCTTGAACCTTATTTCCTTCTTCTGATGTGCATTTCACAAATAACTTGTATTAAAATTATGTTTTACAGGGTAGAAATGGAAAACAAATACCCCATGTAATTTAAACAGACATTTGCATAACATGACTGAAAACGCTCTAGAGAAAGAGATCTGCACCTGAAAAATGAGTTAAAAACACTTTCATACAAGTGATTTTAACTTCTAATGCAAAAGAAAAAGAAGAGAAAAGCTTTTTACCTGTCTTAATTAGTGAATTAAAATGTGCTTCTATCAGAATAATTTCTGATGGCACTTTATTATTGTTGTTAGTTATTGTTTGTTTTCTACCCTACAGATTTCTTATAATTGCAGCGTTAGCCAGGATGCATTGTACATTCGATTCTTGGCCTTTTGACAGAGACTGCTTATAATGACGCCACATATAGGTTTTTATTAATATAGATTCACCACCCTACAAAGTGCTTTCCAATTAAATATGTTTTAATATACAGATACAGTCTTTAAAAGACAAAAGGCTCTCCCCTTGAAGGCTGTGTCTAGACTGCATGCCTCTGTCGTCAGAGGCATGTAGATTAGACACATAGGCAAAGTCAAATGAAGCCGCGATTTAAATGATCGCGGCTTCATTTAAATTTACGTGGCTGCCGCGCTGAGCTGACAAACAGCTGATCAGCTGTTTGTCTGCTCAGCGCGCTAGTCTGGACCCAACCCTGCCGACATCAAAGCCCTTTGTCTGCAGCTCCGTTATTCCTCGTGGGATGAGGTTTACCGGGGCTGCCGACAAAGGGCTTTGATGTCGGCAGGGGAGCGTACAGACTAGCGTGCTGAGCGGACAAACAGCTGATCAGCTGTTTGTTGGCTCAGCACAGCAACCATGTAAATTTAAATGAAGCCGCGATCATTTAAATTGCGGCTTCATTTGACTTTGCCAAAACAACAAATCTACATGGCTCCGTCGACAGAGCCATGTAGTTTAGACGTACCCGAAGAGTTTCCATGAAGAGGCACAATGCAGGGGTCAAGCACTGCAAGTTGCCATTGCTGAGGGAGTTTTTGTGGAATTGATGGGTATCACAGTGCTTCAAGGGAGAAGGATCTGGGCCTTCACTCATCAGGGGAGTGTCTTGAGCATAAGGAGTGATGTGAAAGAAGGTGGAATTAAGGAGAGAAAGAAGGGGGCTAAGAGGAAAATGCAGATTTTAAGACTTGCAAAGAAAATGGGGGGATGGGACTGCAAAAGAAATGAGGTCAGAGGAGTACATGGAGAGCTTTGACTGTAAGCAGGAATAGCTTTAATTCTTTGTGGAAGAAGTAGAGAAGCCCTCTCAGAAATATGAAGTAGTAGCTAGGAAGTGGACAAAGAGTACCAGTGTATTTCACAAAGCCACCATAAATAGCAAATTGGGCTTAGATATCTAAGCACCCATTAAGGGTCCTTCTGGGGAAAAAGCCCCAGATGTTAATACCCACAGAAGTTGTTATAGTTTGAAAAAATATGTGCTATATGCTGTACAGTACGGCTGTGTCTACACTGGGCAACTTATTCCGGAAAAGCAGCCGCTTTTCCGAAATACAGGCAGTCCCCGAGTTACGCGGATCCGACTTATGTCGGATCCGCACTTACGTACGGGGCTTTCTCGCCCCGGAGCTCGCAGGCAGCGGGACCGCCCAGAGCGCAGCGGTCCCGCCACCTCGACCTCCAGGGTGAGAAAAGCTGCTCCAGGTGCCCCTGGTCTGCTGGGGACTGTCTCCAGCAGACCAGGGACACTTGGAGCAAAGCCGGGGAGGTGGAGGGGTCCCGCGCCTCTGAGGCTTTGCTCTGGCAAATCCGGGGAGGCGCGGGACTCCGCCGCTGCTGCGGCTTTGCTCCCGGTGTCCCTGGCCTGCTGGAGACGGTCCCCAGCAGACCAGAGGCACCGGGAGCAAAGCCGCAGCGGCGGCGGGTCCCACGCCTCTGAAGCTTTGCCACAGCAAAGCCTCAGAGGCACGGGACCCCTCCGCCTCTCCGGCTTTGCTCCGGGTGTCCCTGGTCTGCTGAGGACCGTCTCCAGCAGACCAGGGACACCCGGAGCAAAGCCGCTGCGGCTTTGCTCCCGGTGCCTCTGGTCTGCTGGGGGGGGACACAGCTAGTGCGTCCCCCCCAGCAGACCAGGCTTTTGTTGTGGACCCTGGGGTAGAGCAGCTGGGGTGCTGCCGGGTTGGTCCTGCAGGGACCTACCTGGCAGCCCAGCTGTTCTGTCCCAGGCTCAAGAGTCAGTCGCTGATTCCAGGAAGCTGGGGGCAGAGCAATTCTGCCACCAGCTTCCTGTAGTCAGCCCCGGTCAGTTTCAGCAGCAGCGGCTGAATCTGGAGCCAGTTCCGACTTACATACAAATTCAACTTAAGAACAAACCTATAGTCCCTATCTTGTACGTAACCAAGGCCGTGTCCAGACTCAGGGGTTTTTTCGGGAAAAGTAGCCTTATCCCGAAAAAACTTCCCCTGCGTCCAGACTCAAGCCGTGTTCTTTCGAAATTATTTCGAAAGAACGTGGCTTTTCTTTCGATGGCGGTAAACCTCATTTCACGAGGAAGAACGCCTTCTTTCGAAAGAGGAGCTTTCGAAAGAAGGCGTTCTTCAATGTAAAGAGGCCGTCTTCGAAAGAGAGCATCCAGACTCGCTGGGTGCTCTCTTTCGAAAAAGCGGATTTCTCTTTCGAAAGAT
The DNA here is from genome assembly GCF_052426305.1 of Pelodiscus sinensis. Taxonomy (NCBI): domain Eukaryota; kingdom Metazoa; phylum Chordata; order Testudines; family Trionychidae; genus Pelodiscus; species Pelodiscus sinensis. The sequence continues at coordinate 26,396,648 of NC_143063.1, read as the reverse complement.
CCGCCTGCAGTCTAGACGCGATCTTTCGAAAGAGCCTCTTTTGAAAGAAGCCTGCAGTCTAGACATAGCCCCAGGGACTGCCTGTAACTTGAAAGCTGTCTACACTGGCCACTTGCTTTTCCAGAAAAGCAATGACAATCTACTGTAAAATTATCAATGCTTTTCTGGAAAAACTATGCTGCTCCCATTCGGGCAAAAGTCCTTTTCCGGAAAAACTATTCCAGAAAAGGGCCAGTGTAGACAGCACAGTAGTCTTTTCCGCAAAAAGAGCCCGATCGTGAAAATGATGATCGGGGCTTTTTTCCGGAAAAGCGCGTCTACATTGGCCACAGATGCTTTTCCGGAAAAGGGGCTTTTCTGGAAAAGCATCCTGCCAATGTAGACGCTCTTTTTCCGGAAATACTTATAACGGAAAACTGTTCCGTTTTAAGCATTTCCGGAAAAGGGTGCCAATGTAGACACAGCCTACAAGAAAGCTTAAATATTTAAGAATCTTTTCCACTGGTTATGGTGTATATTTGTTTCAGCCTAAAAACTGCTCTTGACAAAAATCAAGAACTGAGATTTTCTTTGCCCTGAACTGTATGCACAATCTATCACTTGAATCTCAAAATACCAAATTCCCTGAAGAAACTCATCTGCAATCCCCTCTCCAAGAAAAAAATAAGGCAGAAAATATTTTGTTCTTTCATGTGAGAGGTATGTGTTGTCCAGTAACTGAGAACTCTTTGCTAAGTTCTCTGGTAAGTTTCATTTTCAAACCTTTCATTCATTAACTAGCAAAAGCAGAAAAAAAACCCCAAGTAACCCCTGGCAAATCTCAGCCTCTTCCCACCATTGGAGTAACTGCAAAACATTTTTACTGAACCTCATAAGTTGGTGTCCTCATGAGTTTCCTGGGTAGCTCTGTTTCATGTTGAGATTTTTTTTAAGGTGAAAATTGAACATGAGTTTGTAATAAAAAAATTAATTTTCCCAAATTTGCTAAAAACTGGGCTCTTCTTGGTTGGAAACATTTATGAACCTCAGTGAACTTTTCAATTACAATTATTTGGGTGTCGGTTTATAGCAAATCCTCCAAATGCTACAATTTTGTGTAGTTTTTACTTTTGAAGTTTGGTTCTAATAGTTATAGCTTTATAAATCAAACATCTGTCTTTTACCTTTCAGGCAGAGTTTCTCTTCTCTGTTCTATTTTCCATAGTAACCTATCCGGAGTACTAACTTCATTTAAAGAAGTGCACTACTAATTTGACAAGTTTCTATTGATATCCTGGTGACTAAAAATAAATTAAATACATTTTTGACATTGAATAGTACAGGATAGAGTTGTCATCAAAAACAAATGTTATATCTCAATTCAGGTCTGACTTTAGGAAATTCAAACCTACTTAGCTGGAAATCAATTTACTACAAAAGTCAATGTAGTTTCTTCCCTACAGCCTCATTTTTCTCTCTTCCTCTTTACAGTAAAACCTTTATTCAGAAAAAGCCTTCTAGACGTTCCGTCCTCCCCCCAGGTGCGAGTAGATATTAGCTCATCACAATAGTTCTGATTTTGTTTTTATTCTAGCTCAGACTTAGGGAACAAAATTCTGTCCGGATTAAAGTCATAAAGAGATAGGTAAAGGTACTGGAGCTGTCAGCAGGAGTATGACAATTCTCAGTATAAAACCACTATATTGCCTAATCCTGGTTAAAGAGCTTGTGTCCTATCCACGTTATAGTTTCTACTGGAGGTAGCATTGACACAGTTGCACTAGTATTGTAGAAAAACACATACTTTCCCATTATTGATAAGGGCTAAGTAAGGATGTCAGAGCAATAGAATGTCTGTCTTGGGTACTTATATTGCCCTTTTCACCACAGTCTCTGACTGCCTCATAATTAGATGTATTTACCTTCACAACATCCCTGTGAGATGTATTTTGCAGATGTGGAATGGTGGCAAAGAGAGGAAAAGTGACTTGCCCAAGGTTATATGTGAAACACATGGCACAGTAGGGAAACTGAACTGTGGTCTCCCAAATATGATACTAGGATACTAACTTCTGAAATATCCTTTCTTCTGGCTCTGTATGATTCATTCTTCACGGATATATTTAAAGATCAGAGGTTGGGAATTTTGACATCCGGCAATGGTTGAGAGTGGAGAGGGAGACAAAAGATGAGATTTGTCAAGAGGTTACATTCTTGTTGCCAGCCCAAGACAAAAAAAAGGTGTTCTATTGAATAAATGTCTGGAAAGGAAGATGAAAACAGCCATGAAAGTATGAAATTTGCTTTTCAGGAGCATAAGTCAATGTTATACATTACATCTAATGCACTCACCCGGGCACTAGTTCGGACAAAGGAACATTCTTAGAGAATGATGCCATGACACCCATAACTCCAAGTCAGTTTGTAAGGACATGGTACAGTTCTATTTGTCTCCTCTGTTATGACATGCTACAAATACATGTATTTATGGCTATTTCTCTCAAACCACATATCATCAGTGCTAGCATTTTCTCTTCCACTACTATTTTTTCTGTTTCAAAATGGCCATCATTGATGGAACTGGCAATCTGATAATTGCAAGCTTTAGGAGCAGTTTTCTACCAAATGTATTTGGTTCAAAGATTTCAAGAACAATTTCAAAAATGGGCTTTCTGCTAAAATTAACACCTTCCCAGAATGTAAGTTGGATAAGAATACTATTGTGCGACAGCTTTGATCATTTTGTGTCAGACTTGGAAGTATTAAAGTTCATCATATTCATTTCAAGTTTCTAATGATTATAGTGTTGCTTTCCTTTCTTGTATATTTCCTTCTTTAATTGTTGCTGTTAGGAGTAATCAATAAATGCCATCTTGTCAAAAGAAGTGTTGAGTATGCCTCTTTAGCCATGCAACAGAAACCTCACAATTTCACAAGACCCCAGGTATGGTTGTTTCATATTGTATTGTTCTTTTATTAATATGGATTAAATACTTCACATGTCGCTTAGCAGTAAAGAAGCAGTTGGCTGCACAGGATACAACAGAAAGGAATTATGAACAAATACTTCTGTTTTGCTCTCTCTCAGTACTTTCACCTCCTCTGTTAGGCATAAAGTCATGTTCCATCCTCATCCATTCATTTAGTTCCCATTGAAATGGAGTCATATGCTTGTTTCCTGAGCCATATGTGGGCTATGGATCTTCTTATGCTAAGATGAGGGAAATAAACTGTCATTTGAGAATAAAGCCTTAGTCTGGAGTTAATCATCATCCTTAATGGCTCACATTTCCACTGATCACATTTGAGAAATAGGATAGTTTACTGAACACATCTCACAAGTAAACTGATCTCCTGCGTAGTGATGTTCCTGGAGCCAGTATGATGTAACTGTGAAAATGTGCACTAAGTGCTGTAATGTAAACAAAGTGGTAACAATGCTGTAAATAAATAAATAGGCTAGATATTGTTAAAGAGGACTTTGTCAACTCCACATGTCAATAAACATTTGCTATGACATCTTGGGAGGTGATCCATCACTGAATAGAATGCACCCGATGTCCCATGAAGGACAATAGGCAGCAGATAGATCTGGTTTAGTTTAAATGGTTTGGGAAAAGCCTTTTACCCACATCTAATCATTAACAGCAATAATCAGAAATCTTAACAGGGGCCAATATAAAGATAATTTCAAATTTACAACAATTCTTAACCACTTCATCAAACCTTGTCACAAAACAAGAATCATATGCACATGCACATGCACATACTGTTTGAGGATCAGTGCTAAAAAGAAAACACAAGACGCTTTACTCGTAAAGTTGAATAGGCTGGCATTTCCCAGAATGATTTTGACAGCCGGACAAAGCAGCAGCAGTGCCACTGCCCATCCTTAAATACAACTTACAGAGACAAAAATGTTTTGCTCAAAGGCAGAATGGAGAATCTTGGCATTCCCTTTGAGCCAAAGCATTCCACACATAAGCTTTGGCTTCCCCAGGAAAAAAAAACCAAAACCTTAGACTGGCCATGTTTGACTGGAGATTTTCTTTCTGTAAAATCTCTCCCTTTTGCACTTCTTGTTCAGTATTTCTTCTTCCCCTTGATCTGCCCTAATCCCTCTGTCCTTGCCCCTTTCTTATTCCTCTTCTCTCCTGACTTCCTTTTCTTCTCTCACAGAAGCTGGCTCCTCGACAGCACAAAATAGAAAACAGCACAGTGTAAACAAGTCAGGTTTACCTGCTAGTGTAACAAAATGACTACTTAAAAGAACATGTATGTCTTCAGTAAGACAATGTAGACTACATGCTCCTGAGAAAATTACAATAAAAAAAGTTGGAGAGAATATACTGTATGAACAGAGGAAGCAAGCAAAAAATGTTGCTGTTAATTTCTTAGTATACAGCACTGCCTCAGGCACAAACATAAGTCTTAAGAACACACTATAAAATTATTTTCAAGCTCTCCACTAAGTTCCTAATTTGTAGGGCCTGATCCTACAAAACTAACATCCCCAGGAAATAGGCAAGTATAAGTGATGCAGGTTGGGGCCTGAATGTATTCGTTTTGTCTCATAGCATGTCACCCCGAAGTGGTACCCTGAGGCAATATCATCCTCACTGGATTGAGATTCTGAGTAAATGGGTTCTAGTCCTGCTTGTTTCTGGGTGACCTTAAACAACTCAGGGTACCTCTACATTGCACAGCTACTCTGCGTCTTAACAAACTGCCTGTTATTTTGAAATATTTTTTGGAATAATGGGCGTGCTATTTTGGCATCCCTGTAACTCATTCCACGAGGGCTAAAGGATGTCTCAAACGAGTGTGTTATTTCAAAATTTGGTACTATGTAGACATGCCAAATTTCAAAATATTCTATTTCGAAAGAGTATCGAAATAAGATACACAATTTGCATAGAGCAAATTGCATAGCTTATTTCGGGTTTGAGGTGCTGTGTAGATGCACCCCACATCTACTTCCCTTTCTACTCCTAATCTTTGTTTGTGGGTATGTCTACACTGTAATTAAAAACCTGCAGGGCTATTTAACTGCTGTTTAGACCCTGTCGCTTTGCAGTATCCCAGAGCTCAGGCTGCAGCCCAAGCCTGGATGTCTATACGGAACCTGAACAGTCCATTAGCCTGAGCCAGCTGGCATGCACCATCTACAAGAGTTTAATTGCAATGTGGACATAGCCACTCTTAGTCTCCATCATGAAGAACTTATTTTCTGTCTGCTGCTCCATGTCCATGCAGTGCTTAGCAGAATGATGCCTGATCTCACTTCAAACCTGTAGGTGCCACTTTAATACAAATAAATGAATAGTCACCCCCTCAGTCTCTCAGCTAGCTGCATTTAGAAAGAGAGCACCTTCCAATTGCTTAAGCACTGGCACTGGCTGATGAATTCTAGACAAAGCTTGATTTGTTATCAAGTCGAATCTTTCCTATGTGGCCAGTATATTTAAAAGCCTAGAGCTCAGCATTTTGGCTCAGGCATGATCTTTGATGCTGTAATGCAAACATCTGATTCTTAATCAATGTTCCCTCTAACTTTTTTCATTCGTGTGCAGAATAAATTTTGTTATGTGTACCAATGCATGTGTGAATGTGCACCACCAGTAGAAACACATGATGCTAGCTGTGGGCACTCTGGCATTTGAATCTCTCTGGGATGGCTGCCAAATGCTCAGCTTACAGGGAACACAGGCTTCTTTCCGACATAAAGAAATCTCCCTATCAGTAGTTTCGATGTTGGAATTCCATTCCTATATGCCCCAAAGGAAGCCAAATATAATCAATCTATTGAAAAGTGACCACATTTTCTTCATATAATAAGCGTCCACCTCCATATTTTAAAAATGTCACTTCTTCTGTTCACAATTCTGAAAATGTAAGCAAAATGGTGGGACATGCTGATATGTAGTTTTAAGCCGGCTTTAGGAACGGAATCCAGAGGAATCTGTTTGCCACTTTGTTCTTAGGATACAGCACTGAAGGGACCCTGACTGGAAATTGGTAGTGAGTTCTTAAACACAGAACCTGTATGAAGGTGGTTTACAAGGTAAGTAGAACAGAGATGCTTCACCAGGCTGCTCAAATGGAGATTATGAAACAATGACAAACTTTTGTGGTGAAATGACTTTTCTGTCTTTAGGCTTTAAAACCCCAGACCCCAAGAGAAACCTTACAATATCTTTTACATGTAAAGCCAGCAGATCCAAAATGGGCACTAGAGTTCACTTCATTTTTCCAAAATGTAATTCATATTTACAGCCTTTTAATTTGGGGTTGTTTTTCCTTATAGTCATGGCTATATAGGCCTGCCAATAGAGCTTTCCTCTGTTGAAGAATGTTTCCAGGAAAAGGCCATGTAGAGCCCTTCAGTCTCTTTCTGTTCAAAAGAACGCAAACAGAACCTTCTGGTGTATAGCTTCTGACAGCACAGGCAATGAATCAGATGTTGAATAAGTGATGCAGCCACTACCACGACAACATCATCAGGAGATGCTGAATGCATCTATCCACAATCAGAATGATAAAATGGGCAGCTCTTGAGCTCCAAAATGGCGGGACGGGGAGCTCAAGAAGCCTCATTATTAAAGGTGTACGTTAAACTGCCCGTGACCACAACATATCTTCTTGTAACAAAGACAAATCTTCCTGTTCATGCGGTTGTTCTCAGAGACTTGAGAGAGCTGATCTGGAAAGACAAGGGGATGCAATTCTGAGTTGCCAAGCAATGGGCCAATGATCCAAAAGCTGGCCCCCGCACCAGAACTTGGCGCTGAGAGATTGAACTATTATTTCAGAAAAGAGGCATCTTCACTTTTGCCAGCATTTTTGAGGAGGCTTTGTGAGGACATTGTGAAGCAAGCTGCACACAGTAACGCAGCCAGGGCCCAGCACTCACTTCTAACAAAAGGAGACTGGAAATGACCAGGTAACACCAGTGGTGATAAGGGCAAAGTTGAGAGTTGACTCCAACTTGCCAGAAGCACCACTCAAGCTGCTCACCTAGCTGCACAGTATTCAGCAGGCACAACTGGTACTTTGGCAGATGTCACACTGGTGGATGTCCATAAGGTTACAGCACTACGGCCCCGTGATTTTTCAGCAAACCTGTGGAAGACTGAGACTCTTGACTGGATTTTAACCCGTCTTCTCAATGTGTTGCTGAAAGGACGAGGAGAAGCCACGCTTTATCCAAAAATAAGATGGGCATAATTTAAAAAAAAGATTGGCTAGTTGTTCCAAAGGACTTGCAGCGGTAGGGGAGCTAATAATTTGCTGCGGCAGAAACAGCTTTATGCACCATGTTTAGTGTATTTAGTTCAAGTCTTCATTTTGGCCAAGGTGTCAAGTAGGATTCCAGCTCCTAAAAGCTCCTTTTGGCTGTTGCCAGGCAGACCTCACCAGCGTACACAAACTTAGCTGACAAGGTGGGCAGCAGGTCAGCTCTGTGGCCTGTTGTTCTATAAAAAAGCAAGCAGAAATCCCTGGGGAAGCCCATTGTTCATACGATGTGATCAATGTGAATCATCTCCACACTTGACGATCAGTGTTCTGTAAAAAATCATCAGCATAATGCATGTTACCATCTTCTTGCTTGGGGCAAGGAGCAAGTAGAAGGTTAGGATGAGCCCATAGTGCTAAACTGCATCATAAGCTGACAAAAGGACAACCAAAGCAGTGCGGACTCTCTGTCCTGCCTCAAAGGTGACCTCAATAAAAATGGTAGTCTCATCACTTGGCCCTCAGCATTATGGCCCAGTGAGAACCCTGCATGACAATGAGGTGACTATGGCTCAATTAAAGGCAACGTTCCTTTCAGCATCATTCTCTCAAGCAGCATAAATGCGATGCCAATCAGAGACACCGGGTAAAAGATCTTCAGCTCATCCACCTGCCTTCCAAGCTTAAGAAGTGCTTCTATATGTTGCCTTCACCAGACCTTTGGAACTGAAAAGCGTGTCAGACAATTATTATGATCTTGGCAGAAAGTTACAACAGGATGAGCTCATGTATTCAGGACCTCCTCATGTGTGGCATTAAGCACAGGAACCATGTGAGGTTTTAGGAAATAAATCACTTATTCCAGTTCTTGCCTAGAAAATGGCTGAGATAAGCAGGAGTCAGCTGACGGGACTGACCAAATCTTCTAAGAGCAGGCAATTCCTTCTGATCATGATCTCTGTTTGTTTGACTGGTGGTCTGCTGGCCACAAGATTGGCTGCCAAAGCTTTCGTTGAGACCTGTAGGGCATTTAGAGGTTTCCTCTGCCCAAAAATGATGAAAGTGGCTCCAATCTGAAGGTGAAAAGTCCAGACTTTCAACACGTATGTGCTAGCTTTCCTGCCTCTCATCACTACGGGCACATCTAGACTACATTTTGATTTAGAAAGAGGATATGCAAATTCCCACGGTATTCCGTGGGAATATCTTCTTCCGATTGCAATCTTCTTCCGATTGCATTTTTGAAAGAGGATCTTTCGAAAGTGAAAGTAGTCTGGACGCAGATTTTTGGAAAAAAAAAAACTTTTTCGAAAAACCACGTAAACCTCCTTTTTTTTAGGAAGAGCGTTTTTTTCCGAAAAAAAACTGAATCCAGACTACTTTCACTTTCGAAAGATCCTCTTTCAAAAATGCAATCGGAAGAAGATTGCAATCGGAAGAAGATATTCCCAAGATTCTTTTTAAAAAATGCCATCGGAAGAGATTTGTAGTTTAGATGTAGCCTAAGTGTCAGGTGCTGCCTCCCAGTAGTCAGGTCTAGTGGTTGGAGCAGAGGTCAACATCAGATGTAGGGTCAGGCATAGGCACCAACTACGTAAGTTGCTATGGGGCTGGCGCACCCACTCATGAGGAAACATTAATGGGTGTGGAGCACTCACTAATGGCAAGGTCCCCTGCACCATGTTCCCCACATGCCTCTTGCACACTGAGAGCCCCATACTTACCAACTCCTCCTCCTCCCTCCCAGCGCTTCCTGAGTGCCCTGAACAGCGGATTCATGTTGTTCAAGCTCTAGGAGAGAAGGGTAGAAGTGGAGACCGGACATGTTTGGAGGGGGGGGGGAAGAGGTGGATCAGGGGCAGGAAGAGGTGGAGGTAGAGATTAGGAGGAAGGGATCAAGTGGGAGCAGGGCTTAGAGTTGTTGGGGGCATTGAGCACCCCCAGCAAGAACCACTGGTAGTGCGTATGGAGTCAGGACTAGGCCGACAACAGCACTGGAATCAAGATCTGGGGACAGGCTGGGGTCAGAACCAAGATTAGTGTGTAGACAAGCCAGGACAAGTACCCGAGCAAGAGTCCAGGTGCAAGCCAGAGGGTTACAAGTGATCAAAGTCCAGGGACTGTAACCAGATCTAGATACAGGCCAAAGTTTGATGCTAGACTGTGAGAGTCTGAGGGTTAAACAGGGTCTGGAAATGGAGGCAAGGCAGGCCTGAGTCAGTAACAGGGCTGGAGGAGGTCAGACTAGGACAAGGACAAGACTGGAACAGGGCTTGGGAGAAGGCTGGGGCAGGAACAGAGTTAACAGCAGGCTGGGAGTTTTGAGAGTCCCATACACAGCAAGGCTGCAGGAGGGTAGTGCTGTTTCCAAAGCTGATCTTCAACTCTGGTGAGGCTGGGGAAGACAGGGGTCTAGGGATGGCCTGACCCAGGCTCTATGCTAGGAGAGGTTGCTGCCACATACGTGAAGGCTGAGTCACTCTTCCCCCAGAGCCAGCACTAAGTTAGGCATGTAGCAACAACCCCGCAGCTCTCAGAGGAGACTCACCTCAGGACCACTGAAGCAGCAGATGGTTTGGCTGTGGGTTTGCCTCACACTATGAATTCCATTAAAATATTGTTTTGTCCTCTCAGGCAACAGAGACAGATATTTTGGTAAACAGCCTGATGCTGATCCAAGGCAGAATCTGAAGCTGCTCATGGAGAGACCACAGTGAAGTATTCTGTAGAATTTGGGCATTTCATATGAACTTTGACTGAAAGTACTGAAGAGAAAGAGCTTCATGATGCTAGCTGAGGAAGAACCAGGGCCAGGAAAACTAGGCTAGCTTCCATTATAAAAAGAGATATTGAGTGGAAGTATACAGTTGTTCAGGTGGGTAAAAATGTTCTTAAAGTCAGTGCATGAACCAAGACTAAAAATGATCATATGCTAAAGTAATTTAGGAAATGTGTTACACTGGGTAATCAAGGACTACATCACCTGTCATAACAACATAAGAACATTCATACTGGGTTGGACTATCTACCCCAGTATCCTGGTCTTTGATACTGGCCAATGCCAAGTGCTCCAGAGGGAATAAACAAAACAGGGAATCATCAAGTGATCCCACCACTGTCATTCCCAGCCTCTGATAAACAGAGGCTGGGGACACCCTTTTCTACCAATCCTGGCTAATAGCCATTGATGGACCTGACCTCCATGAATTTATCTAGTTCTTTTTTGAACCCTGTTAAATTCCTGGTCTTCACACCATCCTCTGGCAAGGAGTTCCACAAGTTGCCTGTGTGTTGTATGAAGATATACTTCCTTTTGTTTGTTTAAAATCTGCTACCTGGTAATTTCATTTGGTGACCCCTAGTTCCTATGTTATGGGAACAAATATATAATTTTTCCTTATTTGCTTTCACCACATCAGTCATGTCCCAAGTCTGCAGCAAGTATTATGTTAATTCCAAGGCAAGACCTGGATTCTGCCACAATCTATGATGAATTTGGGACTGAGGTCACACAGATTATTTGAATGTTCCTATTAAAATGATTAGCAGCGAAATAGTTAATAGTGCTGCTATTTAGACAGTGGTTGATCAATCTCTAATAACTTTCTGAGCTGAATGGAATGGTTCATACCTTCCTTTTAGGTTTCTTATAGTCTAAAGCATTGGTTTGTTCTTGGTTTACATTCTCAACCATAAGGGAATATGCATTGATTGCAGAACCAAGAAATACAGGAGGCTCGGAACACAGTGCAGAACAGAATAGCAGAGTCATCTGTGCCCCTGTGAGCATTCACTAAAAGGAGTTGAGAGGGAAGTGTAACAATAGAATCATACAATGCAGACTGTAGCTAGGAAGGTGAAACCTTCTTTTACCCCAAAATGTTACTATACATGTCACCCATTGCGGTGCGGTAGTTCACCCTATTTTTTGGCAGCACACTATACGCACACTTGTCTTTTGCTTTTTCAACACCTATATGCTTCACACTCATTGTCCTTTCAGACAGCTCTCTGATAAGCAAAATAAGCAACAGTAAAGCACAATTTCTGTAATACAACAGCTATTGTTATTGATTTCATTGGTTTGTTTATTCATATGTTTAATTGGTTACGTTAATGGAATTTTAATCTGCATTTCACTTGTATGTGGCTGATAACGCAACACTTTTGTGTGGCTGCAGTGACATTTTCCTACCATTACCATTCATCACTGAAGGTTCAGGACAATCCAGTCAATCCATTGCAACATTCCTAGCAATCTAATGTTAACTGGCAATTCTAAGTGGTTTATTTAGCTAGATTTCAATTAAACTTTATCTTATAGAATGATTAGGTAATTCTAGGACCATGTATGCTATATTATCTTTTAAAAATAGGTAAACCAAAGAAATGATTGGTTAACAAAGATTTCAGTCATTTTAATAATAAGCCCCAAAGTCCGACACCTCAAAAGCCTCTGTCCCTGGTCAGTGCCACCCAGAGTCCAAAAGTTCACCCGCAGGGTTTCACCTCCCAACCTGGATAGAAATGGGGGGTGGGGAGATAGATAGGGGGCACCTTACGAGCCACTCCGCCACACTCCACCAACTGTCTTGTTCCACGCCACCGGACGCTCCACTGGTCGCCTGCTGCCGCTCCTACCAGCCACGCTACACCGCTGGTCACTGCTCCTCACCTGCCGCCGCTCCTTGGTGCTGGTCGCCACTCCTCACCTGCCACCGCTCCTACCAGCCATGCCACGCCACCAGCCAGTGATTCCCACCAGCCACTCTGCTGGCCGCCGCCACTTCGCTGGCTGCAAAGGGTCTGACTCCCAGCCAAACCAGTGATTTCAGCTCTTAGTGATTTCAACTCCTTAGCCACCACCTGGACTGGCAAAAGATTTCCAGCTTGACTAGAAAAAAAGACTCCTCATGGAGTCTGCTTTAGGTCTGTCCTTAACACAAAGGGGGAAAAGGGGCAGGTTGGGCCAGTCTTACAGCTCACACCTGGCAGGTGTGAAGCAGGCTGACTCAAGCCCTTTAACCTTCCCCCCAGCTCAGTTCACTCAACTCTGGAAGGGAGACTTCTTACAATAATGGTGGGGTCTCTCCTGCAAGCACTAGTGGCATGTTTTACAGTTCCCACATTTAGGGGTTGCATGATTTGTGACCCCCACAACAGCCCCAAAGTATTTACAATACCCCACATTCCATTCCAGCACTGATCCTCCATCAGCCCTGGCTGAATTGGATTTACATAGCCACACCTCGTATTCCCTCCCCATCCTGGCATGAGCTGTATTTACATATCAACAGTTAACAGTTAAGTGTCTTGCAGAGCTAAACAATTGTAGTGGACACACCCACCCCAGGGAAGCTCTCTCTTGTTAGCTGGCTGATAGCCCCTGCTTACATATATAGATTGGTGCCATTTCAATGAGCATTTGTAGTATAGACATGATATTTTGAATAGCTATTTTGGGACTTATTACTCCAAAATAGCTTATTTCAAAATAAGCACGTCGTGTAGACATACCCTTGGTGGGCAGTTGGGTTGGGGTGGTGTAATCCAGCTGCAACCTGGAGCCACGAGCGTGGCACTGCTAGACAGCTTTCTTGCTCCTTCTCCTCCTGCAGATACATGAACATAGTTGCTAGTCCAATGTACAGGCTAGATTAGCAATCCCGTCACATCCCCTTTGTAGCTGTTATGCAGGGCACTGGGGCCACTGGATCCATGTAAATGGGCACATCATATGGACAACCTCCAGCCTGGCTGCTGCTGCTGCTTTTTTCTTTTTTTTTTTTTTTTTTTTTTTTGCAGGTGCCATACCAAGCTATGCAGAGACACTCCAAGAACCTTTGTGATACAAAAGGAGTGTCCTGGCTGCATTCCCAACCAGTGTTCCCTGAAACCTGGGTGCTTGGGCAGCCACTCAGCTGATTAGCAGAGTGCCCACAGCTTGGTTTTGTGTTTCTATTGGTGGTGCATATTTGTACATGCCTCTGTACATATACAATTTTATTCCACACGCAGTTGGGAAAAAATCCACACACGGATAGAAAAGATTAGAGTGAACATTTTTCCCAACCAACTATGCAATGTTAGCACTATTGGGAGGCTTAAGTGGTACCAAGAGCATCTTGAGAGAACACACTGGAAACAGTACAAGGGTAAGGGATTTTCATTGTTTTATTGATATTGCTTAGGTATTAAAGCTAGAGAGAAAAGAAGGGCCTTGTGGTGGATGTGACGAGTCAGTTGGAGAGAGGCAAGAAGGATGTTCAAGATGGGGAAGGAGATGAAGATAAATGTTGAGTATTTGAGAAGCATAGGGAAAAAACTATGCAACAGAAAGAGGTGGGGCTTGAGAGATGGGAATGGAAACACATCAGACTAACGGCGCATCTAGACTATGCAGAATGGTCGAAAGAGGATATGCATCTTCTTCCAATTGCACTTTCAAAAGAAGAGCTTTTAAAAGTGAAAGTAATTAAGACACGGCTTTTCAGCGAACTGCCCCCTTCATTGAAAAGCTGCTTTTCCTCAAAAAAGGAGGTTTACATGACTTTTCGACAAAGGGGACAGTTTGCCGAAAAAGCCACATCTTAATTATATTCACTTTCGAAAGCTCGGCTTTCAAAAGTACAATCGGAAGAAGATATGCAAATTCCCATGGAATTTGCATATCTTCTTTCGACCGTTCCCTGTAGTCTAGATGAGCCCTAAGAGAAGAAGCTGCTAGAGTGGATTCTGAAGAGATAGCCAGTAAGCACGTCTAAGAATGAACATGACAAGCAGCCATTTCCAGCTGTTGCATTGTGCCCAATGGTGCAGAATGTTGGAAACCAATTGTAAATCATGAGTTCAGGATTCTTTGAGATGAAGTGTAATCTGATTTACAATGTTACAAAAAGAAATTAAAGTTAATTCCAACATGATTGTGGGTATACCACAATTTAATATAACCATGCTGTGGCCTTTAAATCTCTGAATCTCAATATGCCAATCATGACTTCTATAAGTTTCGTATTTTATTTTAAAATGTAAATTGGAAATCTCAGATAGCTTGTTATTTACATTTTAGAATTATGATCCTTGCTTAAAAACATAGCACTCCATGGTGTAATAAAGTCATTGCGCAACTATTGCATAGTTAGGGTGGTTACAGGAACTCCACTTCACCTCATCATTTCTTTTTGCTTAAATATTATGCCACATACTGATTAATACCAGACCAATAAAATCATTTTAGCAATCTGGTTAGAGTCTTTTGTCTACCCAGATGGCCTGCAATGTTAATGTGTGACAATTTCAACAATGAACTAGGACTGTTTTATGGAACCAACATTTGTTCCACTGCTTTTTCTTTTTAGGCTCAAAATTTTTACACAGATGGTACAAATTACTCAAAAAACAGAAATGTTCATTTAGAAGGCTTAAATATGTGGTTTCACTCAGGCCATTCGAATCTTTTACAGTAAATTTACCAACAACCCTGGTGTAATTAAGGTCTATAAAAACGATTTCCCCTTTCTTCTGGCTTCCCCCCCCCCCCTTAAATGTCCACAGCTTTTCATTATGCTTCCAAAATATTATTAACATTTATTCCAGTTTTGTGATGCTTTTAATTTTGCAGAACTTACATTGTTCAGTCATGGGTCCAGCTCTTCATACCTTTTTAATTATTGCAACAGAAAAGCATTTCATCTGTAACAATTTATTAATCCCTGATAGAATGTAAACATTGCTAGATCATCAAAAAAAGAAATCAATGGGTGTTGGGCTGCAAGCTGCAGAACATCTTTATTTAAATAGCAAGATGTACAACCTTGAGGTGGAGTACGGAATCCTGAAGGTGGAAAAGAGCTAGATTTGTAGCACATTTTGAACTTGTGAAAAGTGAGAGGCTAGTATCCTACTGTAACAAACAAGAGAAATAATTACACAAAATCCCAGAAAGGCAATGGGGTGAACCCATAACAACTCAATGCTGTCCTGGAAATATATCTTAGCTTTAAATCCAAATGAGTTTGAGTCCTGAACTGGGATTTGGGCACATAATCGGCACTGAGACTGCAACTCAATTCTGGATGGAGGAGCAGCACTGCTTGATCATCATCTTTCAATGGGACTTTACAGCCAGACTTGCCTTTATGCCCATTTTGGGGATCACATAGCACTTTTTGAATAGTCCCTCTCTGTATAGAGCATATTCCCTCTCTCTATAAAGCAAATATCCATGTCTCAGGCTACGTCTACACTATGAGTTTTCTTGGCAAAAAATATTCTAATGAGGGACTCATCTGCATGAGTCACAATCTCATTTGCATATTTTCTGCCAATCCGTTTTTGCGCTGGGGTTTTTGTGCAAAAACAAGCAGTGTGGATGTATTCTTTTTGTGTAAAAACCCCTTTTTTCTGCAGGATCTTGTGGAAAAAGGGGATTTTGTGCAAAAAGAAAACATCCACACTGCTTGTTTTTGCGCAAAAACCCCAGTGCAAAAATGGATTGGCAGCAAATATGCAAATGAGATTGCAACTCATGCAAATGAGTTCCTCATTAGCATATTTTTTGCTGAGAAAACTCATAGTGTAGACGTGGCCTCGGACTACACCTTGATTTTTCCTGAGTGCACAGTGGCTGTTTCATGCTATTGCATCCTACCAGCTTCTAACGAATGAGATGGTGAGGCAGAGACTGTGGATGGATATTAATTCTGTAAATAGATTCAGAAGAGTTCATCATGGAAATACTGGGGGAAATATTAATTCAAAGGCAGGAAGAGGCAGTGATAGCACAGGTGCTGGAATTAGAGATGCTACTGCTCCCCCTCTGGCTTGAAGTGGTCCCCATCATACATAGGACTCAGAGTTTGGCTCTCAACTCCCCCCCCATACAGATTGTTCCAGCACCCCGAGCAGTAGCATCAAATGGGGATGTTGTGGAGAAAAAAAAATGTTTAAATAACTGTCCATGACTTTGGATGTCCACATCTTCCATATCATGGCAGCAAGGATAGTAAGAGGCAGCGTTACACAGTGCTACCCTTTGGATTGGCCTGTTGCCTCTGAGTACAGTATACCTAGATCAGAGTTCTGCAGTGCAGGGACTGTCTCTGTTATGTGTTCATCCAGTACTGAGAATAATTCTGCAAGGACCTTTCAGTGCTATCATAAAAAATACATAGTAAGATGCTAACAGCCCTGGAACAGCAAGGCCCTACAACAGAGAATCAAAGTAACCAGAAGCTGAGCAGCAGTGTAGGGTTTTGCTGGTCACAAAGGTGTGGGTCAGTCTACCCACAGGCCATATGAAATCCACCAGCCGTCCTTCCAAACTGTAGAACTATATTAAGGAGGTGCTCAATTGGATGTATTTCATTGTCTGCAAATCCAAGTTATTGTACCAGTCAGACCAGCAGAGAAATACAAGGCAATTTCAAGGCATTGCAATGGCACGCAGCAGAAATGTGTGGCTATTTTGGCACCTACAACTAATTTACTTGAACATTTCTCTTTTCTTAATAATAGGATTTTATCCTTTTGTTGTTTCTGTTATCATCATCGTGGACTGGTTTATATCTGATTGGGTTCCTCTGTTAGTTCTTGGTTGTAATATTATTTAAAACAAATAATTTAATTTAAGTTTAACTTCAAATAAACAAAAATAAAACTGCACAAAAACACGGCTGTCCTTTACTAACCCTTTCAGAATGTACAATGTACTTGTGTACAAAGCTTCAATTCATTATGGTATTCTATTAGGCTTGACAACAGAAAGTGCATTTTGAGTTTTTAAATGTTGTTTCCATTAGAATCAATCACGCCATGCAATTAAGTCAATAGTCTCACCATTTTTGCTGTTATGAGCTAAACCATCCTAAATATATTGACAGCTGTCTCCTATAAGATGACACAAATTAGGTTGAGAGGGCATAAGCCTAAATGTCACCAGTGGGAGGATATCTGTTATTCTTTCAGAAATCTACCTAATTTTCAAACCCCATAAGGCATTCAGTAGACTCTCTTTGCATTGGCAGCATGTAGTAATCAATGTTTTGCATATTACAATCAATAACACACTTAAATGTTTAAGTTTTGCATTCTTTTGCAATAAATATTGATATATTACAAACTATGTTCATTGGACTTTTTGTTTGCAGTATGTACTGTATCATTCAGCAAATAAGTGAGCTAAATATTGTTTGTTACAAAACAGATGTCAAATGAAATTATGCCATATGTGCTATTAAACACTTTTCTTATTTTTTTATACAGTGAAAACCAAGATTTAGTTTCAGAAGTGAATGTATTTAGCTTTTCAAGGATTTGAAGCATGAAAGCAACATCTTTGAAATATTTTTTAAACCTGCTGTGCATCATGTAATCCAGTTTTGTAAGCTAAATCTAAATGTTTTTAGAATATCTTTAAAATAAATACGTCAAAAAATCTGTGATGGTAATACCACCACTCCACAGGACCCAAATCTTTCTAAAAGAAATAGAAAAACAGTAAGATCCTATGGATATTGTCCTCCCAGTTGAACACTAAACTGATGATGCTCTAAGGACAAGAATTCTACAAGCAAAGAAACTATGTTAATTTGAAAAATTTTATACATTTTAGCCCATATAAACTGAATTCACATAAAGACTGTATCGATCTTTGTTGTGAATTATTCACACTGGAGCCTAGCTATATACTGTATACAGGATTCATGAAAAAGTCAATCAGTGTAAACACAGACTATCTTGTAAATGAAACACTCCATATAAAGAAAGTATATGAATTCAAATTCAATCTGTGCCTTGTCTTACTGAGAATGCTTAAAAGCAAGTATGTAGCGTGAGCTATATCTCTAGACTCCGAAAGTGTGAACTGTGAAACAGAATGAGCAGAATGCAAGAAACATGTTGCTAAGAGCCATACAGTAAAACAAAATCTGGATGCCACAAGAATAGTGACATTGGCACCAGAGGCAAAGACACTTACACCCACAAATAGAAATACAGCACGCCGGAAAAACTAGAGGAAGAGTAGCAGATGCAGCAGGAGGAAGAAGAAACCTCAAGTGAAGCTCTTTAGCCTCCATATGTAATTTCCTTTCTTATAGTTACCCAAAAATGGAAAGTTTGGGCAGGGGGGAAGAAGATATGGGAAGATCAAGGGAGCATGTGTGTTTTAGGCGAGGAACCAAGTGCAATGCCATCCCCAGAGATTTTCCCAAGCAGCACTACAAGCAAAACAAAGATGATTTTGACTATTATTATTTCATTTTCTAAAAACATATTTATTAAGATTTCCCTGTGATGCAAATGACTATTTCCTTATCAAATGAGCACTGAAACTGGACAGAATGTTCTTGGACCCTTGAACCAAGAAATGGATTTAAATACCTAAGGTAAGTGGTTATCTGAAATGGCATGAACGAATGTTAACACTTTATTGGGGGAATCCCCAATCAAAACAATGGGTATCTTAATCACCTGCAGATTATGATGGAGAAAGCCTTGCCGCTGCTGCAAATCTATCTGAAATTATCTTTCCCAGGATATTACACAACCTTCAGTTCCAGAGAAGGAATTTGCTTCTGACCAGCCGTAAGTTAAGAATTAGCAAAGATGGCAGTGCCTTTCTTGCACCTTATGCCACTTTTCATGGCATGAGAAGGATTCTGGCTCAGAGGTGCACAGGCAAAAATGAAAATGGAACTACTATTTGGGAGCTTGGTATGCAACATACACAAGGCTAAATGCCTGGTGGATAAAAGTTAGAGTATTGCTACTGTGTCTACCTGCTGAAATCTACATAGAAGCTCTTGAAACACAACTTCACAGCCCATTTTGGTTAGTGGCATGATCATAGGAGCTGGGCACCCAGTTAAGAGCTGCTACTCTCCTGGCTGCTCAGCTCTGAAGTCAGCACAGAAGTAAGGGTATGTCTACACTACGGCACTATTTCAAATTAACTTAATTTGAAATAGTTAATTCGAATTAAGCTAATTTGAAAACGCATCTAGAGACAAAAACTAATTCGAAATAGCATTTTTCTAATTCGAAATAGCACGTCCACATTGAGTGGACCCTGAATCGAAGGTAAAGCTGGCTGGAACCAGTGCCAGCAGGGCATCAGGGTCAGACTTAGGGTGTGGGGCTGCTGCCTCAGGCTATCCGAGGCCCGTGTTTAAAAGGACCTTACCCCCCCCCCATCCCGAACAGACAGTTCTCAGGTTTCTCTGCTTGCTGGTCTACCTCGCTGAGGGACAGCAAATCATTTGTGTCTCAGAGTGCTTTGCTTGCCCTCCCTCAGGACACCACGGCACTCTGCAACATAGAACCAGACCTGCCCCTGGGCACGCTGGTGCGTCTCATGGGGTCGTTGCTATCAGCCTGGCTGCACTTGCTGCAGGCTGCCATCTACAGCCAGAGCATATTCTCAATCCAGCCTGTGAATCCTGGCTCTCTGTAAGGAGGACGTCTGTCCCTGTTCCCCAAGCCCGGCCCCTTCCTGTCACTACCCCCCCCCCCCCCCACTACACCCTGTCCAACAAGGGATGAGACCTTGTGAGTTATTGGGTAGGGCCTAGCGCAGGGCTGTAGCACTTGCTTTGCTTCCCTGAAGCTCCTACCACCACAGTGAGGTCCAATTACTGCTGCTGTTCCTTGCTGGGCCCTCCTGATAATCCCCAAAGCCATTTTTCCTCAGGGAATGGAGTGTAGTGAGGGAGCAGGATGGGGTTCAGAAGAGGCAGAGCTTGGGGATGGAAACAGACACACACCTCTGGGCTGCCAAGACTCCTCCCTGGCTGGACTGCAGATATGATCCAGCCATAGATGGCTCACAGGCCGTGAGTTTGAGAGCCTTGATTTACAGTATTAATATGTGTATGATCTAGTTAAGGAGAGAAAATATGCATATTTGCATAGCAAAAGTAGACTTACATTTATCTAGCCTTATTTCTACTTCAGCAAAAGAAAAAAAATTAAAACCCACTAAAACCAAGATGTCTGATATAGGCAGTGCCATATATTTGGGGTGATGAGTTCTTTACAAATACCAGAGATCAAAGAGCTGGGAAGATTAGAGTCAACCCAATAGCCTTGGATTAAATACAAATATGTATGTAAGGCTGTGTCTAGACTGCAGGGGTTTTTTCGAAAAAAGTAGCCTTTTTTCGAAAAAACGTCACCTGCATGTAGACTACAGCCACGTTCTTTCAAAATTAAATTGAAAGAATGCGGCTTTTCTTTCGACGGCGGTACTCCTCATTTCATGAGGAAGAACGCCTTTTTTCAAAAGTGCTCTTTCGAAAAAAGGCATTCTTGAATGCAAACAGGGCTTTTTCGAAAGAGAGCATCTAGACTTCCTGGGTGCTCTCTTTCGAAAAAATGACTAATTTTTTCGAAAGAAGAGGTTGCAGTCTAGACGCTCTTTTTTGAAAGAGGCTTGTAGTCTAGACGTACTCCAAGGGTATGTCTACACATCAAAGTTAATTCAAAATAACAGCCATTATTTTGAATTAACTTTCCTAGCGACTACACAGGCAAACCACTATTTTGAAATAAAATTGAAATAGCTGGGCGCTTATTTTGAATTTGGTAAACCTCATTCTATGAGGAATAACGCCAAATTTGAAATAGCTAATTCGAAATAAGCGCTGTGTAGATGCTTATTTCAAAATAGGGGGCCTCCAGCTCTTCCCAGTTTCCCCTGGTGGCCACTCTGGGCCAAACCAGGAAAACTCCTCTCCTCTCCCCCAGCCCCAGAGCCCTTAAAGGGGTAGACTCTGGCCATAGTGCATGTGCCAGCTACAGGTCTGGCAGCACAGAGCCAGCAGTCACTGACCCTCACCCATTGGCCCCAGTATGAGCCGGGCAGCCAGTGCCAGTGAGCTGTTCCCCACCCAATTCCCCAGCTCCCAGGAGCCAGCCAGGCGGGCACTCTCCTGGACTAGTGCGCAGATCATGGATCTCATTGAGGTTTGGGGGGAGGCCTCCAATGTCCATGATCTCCGTACTAGATGGAGGAACGCCACCGTGTACGGCTGCATAGCTGCCACCATGACCACCAAAGGCCACATGTGCACCCAGGAGCAGGAGCTGTGGCAGGTGTATGCCAGGGCCATTCGGGGCAGCTTCTCAACAGATGCAGACACCTGCCCCTATTTTGACGCCCTGGCCCGCATCATGGGGAAGGGACGGTCCATGCCACCCCAGGGGGCACTGATCTGGGAGCGGAGGGCCCTGACCAGGGTGCGGAGGAGGAGCCACAGTAGCCACCACAGAGGGTGCCAGGCCAACAAGACCCCTGAGCTGTCCCAGCAGCGGAGTCACCAGAGTCGTCCGGGGAGGCCACACCAAGTGAGTGCCATCACTGTCCTCTTCCCAGGGGGGCGGGGAGGGAGACCAGGGACCGTGCACGTGGGCCTTGCTTACCATGGATCATGCAGCAACCTATGCATGTGCAAGCATGTGCGGTGCCATCCCTAGGCAGGTGGCTCCAGCTGCTTGACACCCAGGGGCCGTGGCCTGATAGCCACACGTGTGTGTGAAGAGACATGACACTCTCCTGACCCCGGGGTGGGACACAGCAGGATGCCCTCCCTTCACAAGCCCCTTCTAAAAAGAGGCAGGGGACATCTCCCCCCACCTCGGCCGCACTATACACAGCACAGGGGCACGGTGCAGTCTCAGGGCAACTCCCACTCCCGGAGATAGCCAGACATTCCGACCATGGCCTCGGTGCAAGCACATCAGTTCTGACGGTGCAGGGCATGGTCATCCTCGCCTTGCAGAGGGGGCGCTGGGCTTCACCCACTGTGTCCTCAGAGAGAACTGACCACTTCTCTTGTTCCTCCACAGCCGCACCAGCTGCACGTGCAGGGCGCACCACCCCGCCCAGGACATGCAGGTCCACCTGAACATTGCAGGGGTACCGACAGCAGCACCTGGGGGTCCTGCAAGCCCTGCACCGCACCTTGGAGCACTGGTGCAGGACAACTGGGAATTCCGGAGGGAGCTATATGTCCAGGGTTGTGCTATCTGCCAACACCTACAGACCCTGGTGCAGAGCCTGCTGCCTCCCCAGTACCGCTCCTCCTCCCACTCCTTCTCCCCCTCCCGCCTTGACCTCCTCAACCTCCACACCCTCCACCCCATCCTCCTAGGAATGCCGAGGCCCCCGCACCCGCTGTGCTGGGAGCAGTTGGCCTGACGAGACCCCCCACCCCTGAGCTTCTCCTCCCCCTTCTTCCCCTTGCTTCCCCCTTGCAGCTCCCTCCTCCCCTCCCACCTCCTTTCCCCAGTGTCCCCATAGTTTCAGCCCCCCCTCACACTTTTGTTAAATAAAGAGAGTTTCTGTTTTTGAAAATACGTGTATTTTATTTGACATCAGGAAGGGGAGGGGTACGTGGAAAGATGTGAGGGAGGAATGAGGCACAAGCCCCCAGCGGGGCAGACCAGAGAGGCTCTGAGTGCTCCTCAGGGTGGAAGCTCTCCCGCAGGGCCTCCTGGATACTGACAGCCCCCCAATGGACACCCCTGGATGGCAGCTTGCAGCGAGTGCAACCAGGCTGATAGCAACGCGTCCACAAGACACACCAGAGTGCCCAGGGGCAGCTCTGGCTCCATGTTATCCCGAGAGAGGGCAACCAGAACACTCCAAGACACAAATGCTTTGCTGTCCCTCATCAAGGCAGGCAAGCAAGCAGGGACACCTGAGAACTGGCTGCCCAGGGCGGGGCAGAGGGAGGTGTCCCTTTAAGCACAGGCCTCAGATAGCCTCAGGCAGCAGCCCCACACAGTAGGTCCTGACCTGATGCCCTGCCTGACCTGGTTCCAGCCGGCCTTAAATCCGAATCGCTATCCACTCAGTGTGGACGCGGTATTTTGAAATAGAAAAAGGCTATTTCGAAATGCATTTTGTGTGTAGACACGTTATTTCGAAATCATTTATTTCAAAATAAGATATTTCGAATTAACACTGTAGCGTAGACATACCCTAAAAGCTTTCTTCCCGCCTCCCTCATATTGGGATATACACGGGACTTAGCAATAGTAAGACCTTGCTGGAATACTGTGTCCAGTTCTGCCCACCATACTTTAAGAAACATGTGGTCAAACTGGAAAGTCCAGTGGAGAGGAACAGAACTGATGAAAGGTCACTATAACTAATCTATAGCAAATGTTAAAAACCTGGGCATATGTAGTGTTGAGAAAAGAAGAATGAAGGAAGACCTGGTAACAACTCTTATAAGGCTGTGTCTAGACTGGCAAGTTTTTCTGCAAAAGTAACTGCTTTTGCGGAAAAACTTGCCAGCTGTCTACACTGGCCGCTTGAATTTCCACAAGAACACTGACTTCCTACTGTCTGAAATCAGTGCTTCTTGCAGAAATACTATGCTGCTCCCGTTCAGGCAAAAGTCCCTTTTGCGCAAAGCTTTTGCGCAAAAGGGCCAGTGTAGACAGCTCAGATTTGTATTGCACAAAAGTGCGTCTAGATTGGCACGGACGCTTTTCCGCAAAAAGTGCTTTTGCAGAAAAGTGTCCATGCCAATCTAGACGCTCTTTTCCGCAAATGCTTTTAACGGAAAACTTTTCTGTTAAAAGCATTTGCGGAAAATCATGCCAGTCTAGACGTAGCCTTAATGTATTTGAAAACTGTTATAAAAAGATGAGGGTGATCAATTGTTCTCCTGAAGGTAGGACAAGAGCAATGGGCCTAATCCGCAGCAAGGGAGATTTAGATTAGATATTAGGGAAAACTTTATAATTAAGAGTAGTTAAACTCTGGAATAGGCTTTCAAGGGAGACTGTGGAATCCCCATCACTGGAAGATCTTAGCAGCACGTTGGACAAATGTCTGACAGGGATGGTCTAGGTTTACTTGGTCCTACCACAGTTCATGGGACTGGATTTGATGATTTTGAGGTTCCTTCCAGTCCCTCATTTCTATGATTTTGTTTAGAGCATGTTTGAAAGAGCTAGCTTTTTCAACAGAAAAGAGGTTATATAACAT
Source organism: Pelodiscus sinensis (assembly GCF_052426305.1). Taxonomy (NCBI): domain Eukaryota; kingdom Metazoa; phylum Chordata; order Testudines; family Trionychidae; genus Pelodiscus; species Pelodiscus sinensis. Next base: position 26,372,431 of record NC_143063.1, on the reverse strand, counting down.
CTTTATTTTAAAAAGTATTTTAAATGGGGTTAACTGAAGCTGGTTTCCAGCTTATAAACTGTGTTTAGGAACAACCAAAGGTGAGGGGGAGGGGAGAAACAAAGAGAATGATTACAAAAGTCAGATCTCAAAATGTTAATCAGATTCAGAAACATAAAACATGACAATTTAATGGTGTTTGGTTAAAAGTGGAAAATTTTAAAGTTCTAAATATCTTACATTGAATGATAATACTTTTTTAATTATTAGATATAAAATGCTTACAATTTTCAGTGAAAATTAGACTTGGTAATTTATATTTCTTGTTTATACAGTACAATTTGCTGATGAAAAAATGTGCTAAACTTATTGATTCATGACCATAATTGTTTAATTATTTATCATTGCAGAATTATATTAGCATTTATAATAATGCAGATGTGCACAAAGGCTAAGAAGTCATATACAGCTTTTGTTTTGTGTTTGCTATGCTGAAATTAGGTTGATCCAGGTTGTGTGTGCCTACTGCATTTTGTAAGTGTTGCAGTTTGTGTTTGTTAGTTTTATGGGAGTCCTAGTGGCTCTAACCAATAGCTGCAATAATGACATGCTCTGATATCTAATAAAATATATAAATCCAAAACTAGACACATCTCAAAAGAACTCTCCTCTGAGACAGATTCTTTGTTATCATGATGTGCATTAAATTCAGTGCAACACATGGACAGCTGTTTGTTTCATACCAATCACAGTAAAAAGAACAGACCTTGTGTGTTTTATACAAGGGAAACCAATGAGGGCTGCACACCACAAGTAATTACAATGAGGTACAGAAGACATCAGCCACCCTTAAGATGCCGGTTGAAGAAGAACATCAAAACTTTTGACATTTCATTTTTATCTTAAAAGATCATAAACACAGGGAAAGAACGACAGATGCCTCACTCCAGTTTCTCCTCCCCTTCTGTATGTAGAACCTATTTCCCCAAGGAGCTACAATAAGACTGACAGGCATCCTTTCCTCAAAAGCCACTCAAATAGCTTTGCCATGGAATCTGTAACACTAACTGAGGCTTTCCAGGCTTGCCCTCTGGAAGCACTGAGAGAGTCAAGGTTTCCCTGGCCCTTTCCCTTCTGTGCTCTTTTCTCTTAACGCTATTTACCGGGGCTAACTTTTCATAATTAGAATCCGTATCAAAGCAGTTGTAACACCCTTTACGCGGCTTTTCTGAGGAATCAAATCTAAATGAAAAGGCAAAGTATGAAAATGCCCCTTCTTCGGCTATGCCTAACTGATTTGCTCTGCACTTTATCCTCAGGGAGGTGCAGATTCCAAAAGACCGGGAACCATTGATAATGGCAGTATCAGAGAAAAGAACTGTGTGTGTACTTTTAAATCTATGCATGTTAAGGATCTCTGAAAGCAGCCTCCTGACTGCTCTGGCCATTTAGACTGGGTTGTTTATCACTATTCACAGAAGTGAGTATTTAACCTAATGACTCCTGCATCACATCATATATCTTTCTGAAAGACACCATGGGCTAAGTGGGCAAGGTATGTGTTTCTTTTGGTAGATTAATGTTAGTGACAGAGTAAAACACTCATTATTGGCAATAATGATTATACAGTGAGGTGGAATCACATTCTTCCAACCTACTGTGCGAAGGACTCTTCGATTTCATTAATTAATAAAATGTATTAAGGAATACAAGACAATCGACGGAAACACATTTTTGGTAAATGTGTTACCATCTCTTCTGAGATGCTGATCAGTGACCCATTAACTTTAAAACATATCAGCCTGTTTCTGTAACACTATTTATGCTATATAGAATAATGAGCAACAAAAGAGAGCACAACATAGCTCACTAAGAAAGAAAATCATCTGTTATCCTCTACATATACCCTGCACAAAACCCCATTGGCTGGACTGTAAAACATTTAGGAAAAGAAACACCGAGAGAGATAGACAACAGGATGAACAGGGTACCATATAGACACTAATTCTGAGAAAGGGGAAAGAGATGCAGATAAGGATATAACATTCTTGATATTGCGAGCACCGTTTCTAATACTGTGCAGCCCTCACAATGAATTGCATACTGTGGTTTTAAAGCACTCTACATATATTAATCCTCACAACACCCCTGGGAGGTGCCGGGGGAAGAGGGATATGTGTCCTTGTTTTACAAATGAAGAAACAGGCAGAAGAAAGTATCTTGTTTGAAGCCACAGAGAAAATCAATGTCATACCTAGGATTTAAAACTCAGGAGCTTCTGGCTCCTAGCATCATGTTCATTTCACTAAGGCATACTATCTCTCTGAATGTCCATTACTGGACCCAATTCCTAAATGTGACTAGCCAAAGCCAAAACAGGGGTGCTTAAAATAATTGAAATGAAACTGAATACAGTGAAACAAAACCTAACACTTTACATCTGTGAGTGACTCCTTACAATATCCCTGAGAGGTAGGTAGCTATGATGGCTGCTTGACAAATAGGGAGACAAAGTCACAGAAAGGCCATATACTGTTCTCAGATTCACACAGGAAATCTATGGAAGAGCAAAGAAGAGAACCGGGCCCCGTGGCTCCCAGTGTTATTCTTAAACAACTAGATTGTGCTGCCTCTCTTATTTAAACTTTCTATTTCCAGATTTGGGATACATTTTTGGTGAGGAGAGTCAGCGGGATAAGATGAACTGCTCACTGGCTTTTTGAACTTGCTGACAGTAACTCAGAGAGAATATAGGTATGCTGTTCTGCGCATTCACTTCTTTAGTCATTTCTACAGAGAAACAAAACCGAGTGTGAGGCAGAGAGATGAAAGTTGGTCCAGTTCTAAGAATGGTTGGGAGACACTGGTTTGGTTCCCTGCCCCATCCCAGACTCACTGTGAGACCTCAGGCAAGTCAAACATAACCTGAGAGTCTATCTACATTGCAATTAAACAGCTGTGGCTGTGTGGGGCTTGAGCTAATGGCCTGTTTAATTGCAGTGTAGATGTTTGTATTTAAGCTCCAGCCTGGACACTGGGACCCTGCAAGATGTGAGGGCCCCAGATCTCTGACTGCAACCTGTCTCAGAACATTGACATTTCAATTAAACAGACCTTTAGCTTATGTCTCACAAGCCCAAGCAAGCTAGCATGGGTCAGCCACAGGTTTCTAAATGCAGTGTCAGTATACCCTCAGTGCCTCAATTCCTCACCTGTAAAATGGGGATAATAGTACAGTCCTCCTTCCCAGAGGTATTGTGCAACTGGATATGCTGAACTCTGAAAAAGCACACAGATATTACTGTAATGGAGGCCAAAGATAGATAGCATTGCCTTAATGAGGAGAAATAACAGCATCTCATTTTAGGCTCTGTTCTGTTTGGAAATAATCACCTTCTGGGGAGTGCCTTTTGTTCAACTAAAGGAACTCAAAAATCATTTAAGCTATTTCTACACCTTAGCAGTGTAAAGAAGCCTAACCATAAGCCTTTCCCCATCCATGCCACCCAAGACTGGCTAGTGGGATCACGCTGACAATGATCAAACCACTATTTCAAGTTTTAAGTGATGTTTTAGAGAACGAGATCTATCAATACATTGGCTACCAACAATTGACTTCCTAAGGAACAAAGAATTGAGCAGTGTAGCAACAACCTGATTTTCCAATGCTGTTTGCCTGTTGGAGTTTTCAAAAGTTGAAATACTGGAGGAATTTTATCAGGCAATGTGTGTGTATGAGATGATGGTGGGAAGGGGTTCAGATTTTACTAGAACCTTTTGGGAAAGGAAGGGCCTATACAGGCAGCAGATTCTATCTAAGCCAAAAAGGAATCAATTCCTGGTATGTAAAATTAAATGATTCTAAAGGTAAAAAATGTCTTGTGTCCAAAAATGCAAGACTGGGAGTCAGGAGTTCTGTGTTCTACACACATGTTCTGCATGACATTGAGTAAGTCACTTCACTCACAGTGGGAGTCTCTAGGTGCTGAGCACTTTTGAAAAGCGGGTTCCTTTTGTAAGTGCTTAGCAAGCACTTGAAAAACTGGATCCAGAACTCTAAACCTCAGTTTTCCCATCTGTAAAAGGGAAATAATCATCATTCATCTCAAAAGGCGACTCTGAATTGTAATTCAATCATATCTGAAAAGCAATTTCAGAATATCCATTGTAAGGTACTCTAGAAACACAATGTATTATTGTTAAAAACTCAAAAATTAACCTCTGTGAACTTTCAATAAAGATTGAAGGATGAGGAAAATTAGTAATACATTTATGTAGTGCCAGCGTAAATCATGAGTCTATATTCTGCTCTTTACACCAGCATGAATTTGCAATAACTGTACTGAAGCTGTAAAAAAGCAAAATTTGGCCTATGAGGATTGCTACCACTGGAGTCATACAGCATTCCTATTGTCAACCCACAGATTGTGCAGCTTTAAAACATCTAATGAAAAGAGGAGGTGGGACTGAAATGAATTTTCACAGCAATCAGTTCAGAGCCTTGATATTTCCTTTAGAAAATTTAGCATTTCTCCTCCTCAGGTTGTCCAAGTAACTCTCTTTCTCCAGTATTTTAGTTAATTTAAAACTTTAATCACCAAAACAAATGTGTGACACTCAAAAAGCCTGAAATGTGTGAGCATGAAAATACATTTTGTGTGGCTGGGTGTTACAATTTACAACCATGAAACATTTGTTTAATGAAGAGATTGAAGTTGTATCTGTTCAGTAACTTGCCTGTGGAGTGATGTGGTTTGAGGGTTGGTTTTGGGAGAGTGGGTATAATGAGAGGTTTTCACCCATCACTTTTCTCCCATAACATTAAAATAGCTAATAAAAATTATAGCTGATGAACAATATATGATTTTCCCCTCTTTTGAGTCCCATATTTCTTTCATCACAATGTATTTCCAGTTTTCTCCTTTGAAAATGACTCTCTGAACTGAAGACTGATGTCCCAATAACTCTGTTCCTAGTAAGAGATGCTGACTCTTGTGATTTTATCACAAATCTTTTGGAATATTTCTTAAAGCTCCAGTTCCTGAAGTCAAGTAATTATGTCGGTATCTCAACTTTCATTTAAGAGAGAGGAAACAAAAGTTTCTTGTCCTCATAACTGTGGAGAAAAGCTCAAAACCCATGATCCCAAGTGATCCCTAAAATGCTGAAAACCAAAGGCAAACAAAAAGAACATAAATTCCATCTTTCTTTTTTTTAATGGTGAGTCGTAAGCTACTCACGGCTGCTGAATGTCTGAGGTTGGCAGTATTACGATAATAATAATAAACCACTGTGATACCATGTAGAGGCCCCAGTCTAGAATTGGGACTCCACAGTGCTAGGCTCTGTACAGATATACAACAAAATGAGAGTCCATGCTCCGAACAGTTTATAATCTAGGTAAAACCATTTTTGGTATAGACAGGTGAAGTGACTTGCCCAAGGTCACACAGCTGATCAGTGACAGAGCTAGTGACTGTTTCACATGGATTCTCGTACCTTCAAATGGCCACTCACACCTCCAAAAAAATTCTCTTATCTCATATGTTAGCATGCCTGCACGTCACAAAGTTCCTTCCTGTGTGAAGGCTTTCCCCTGGATTTTACAAGCCTTCTCTGTGAATCCTGGATCTCGAACTTTTTTGCCAGAAGCCACAGAGTGGCAAAGCTGTGCTCAGCAGAAGCCCAGGGACAAGGTTTTCTTAGCTTTTCACAGCTGAGGCCAGTAGCTGCCACTCTGTTCCCAGTGAGAAACAGAAAATCCTTAAGGCTGCTCTAACTTCCATTGGCTACTGCAGCCCATGGGAATTGTTGTAGCAGTTGGGAATCAGCCAGGCACACTTGTGCCCAGCCACATCAATGTGATCTGGTGATTAAAATACTCAACTGGGACTTAGAAGACATGAGTTCTATTTCTGACTCTACTATTGACCTCTATGCCTCAGTTTCCCCATCTGTAAAATGGGAACAATTACATTGCTCTTCTTTGTGAAGTGCTTTGAGATCTAGGAGTGGTCAGGGAATAACAGACAAGGGAGTATGGGTACACTGCACGCTTATTTCGAAATAAGCTATTCTGGAATAGTTATTCCAAAATAGCTTGTTTTGAAATAGCATGTCTACACTGCAGGGAAGCCTTGACATTAGTCCAAGGCAGGATTCCCTAATGTAGACATGCTATCTTGATTTAGAGCCCCAGAGGCACTGGGGAGGAATGACTTAAAATGGTACTGGTGAAGGGTTATTTCGAAATAGCAGCTGTGGAGCATCTACAAACACGTTACTGTATTTCAAAATAACTAGATGTTATTCCTCATAGAATGAGGTTTACAGATGGAATAAGCCATCCATTATTCCAAAATTATTTTGTAGATGCTCGCATTGTTATTCTGAAATAACGCTAGTTATCTCGAAATAACAGTGCAGTGTAGATGCATCCTAAGTGCTGATAGCTGCCTTATGCAACTGGAGGATTCCTACCTACGTCCGGTGCTTTATTTTGCTATGTATTTAGTTACCTTATGCCAGTAAACTGGTGATACACAGCCATACTTATTCAGAATTCTGCCCCAATAAGCAGAAATATTTTATAGATTTAGATCTTCCTCTCAAAAGCCCAAGTTTTCCACTTAACTCCTATTGCAGTGGTTCTCAACCTATACAGCCTACCCAGCTCATTGCAAACCTTTCCATGGACCACCAACCAACCACCCATGATGACAAAATGGATGCAGGAGCAGGCTGGGGGTGGGGGTGGCTGGGTGGAAAGGAGGGTGCAGGAGCAAGGTGTGTGTGCAGGGTCACAGAGGAAGGGGGTACATGAGGAGGATGGGACTGTGGACATCAGGGGGCTCTTACCTGGTCCATGCCACCCCTCTCACAGGCACTGCCCCTTCACTGTTCCCATTCACCATAATTTGGACCAATGGGAGCAGTAGGGGAAGCCTCCAGACAAGCAGTTTCCTGTGCTTCTAATCTCCCAGGCAGGGGGAGGGGAAGTGGCAGCGTGCAGAGCCACTTCCTCTCCCACGAGTTGGATTGGGCCCGCAAGGCTCAGGACTCTCCCCAGCAGGAAGCTGGCGCTCCAACCATGTAGGAGAGGCACGGGGCTGGAGCACCGGTGCATGCTCCCTACTGCGGGGAAGGAGGACAGCTCTGAGCCTACGGCCCACCTACAAGACTGTTGCAGAATACTAGTGATCCACGGACCACACTTTGAGAACAACTGTCCTATCAGGAGCCCCACAGATTATTGTCTCACTTTTTTAATGTATTCAGTATCATAACCTGTAAATGTTAAATCGCTGTGTTGTTCACAAAGTACATAGGTTTCATGGCCTTAACCAAGTAAGCCACACAGTTCTCACTACACTAGCCCAGATACTCAAACTTCAGAATGTCTGCCATTTTTAAATTCAATAGCACAATATCAGACTTTTATTCTTCTGTCCTGCAATGTAAAGTCTTAAAGAGTTCCACTGGGGCCACTAATGAGAATCAAAAAATCAAGCCTGCTCTGACCAGGAGAGACTGTCTGGATCCTAAATCTATATCAGCTCAATGATAATAACAAGGACAACCCTCCAGACCCACCACTTTTACAGTAAGTGCACTTGCCATACATGAAGCAATAGCTTAAAATAACCCCTGCATGAACTGGGGAGGGGAGAAATTACCCAGCTGCACAAACCAGAGAAGAAACAAGCCTCCTCTATCTGCTTGTTAGCCCCTCTTGAAAAGCAATACAAATGAGAACAACATTCAGACGAGGAAATAGTTTCTAAGTCAGCCCTAAACTACATTGATCAAGTCATTATAATCCATCAACACGGATGCAAATAGAAACAAACTGATCAGTAATGTATCTCCTAACAGTATGGGGCAAAGGCTGATCCCCTCCCCCCCCCCTTACTCAGGGTCCTCATTCAGTGCAAATCCCTGTGAAATTGGAATGGAAACAATTTTCACTCTCTTTGTACTGGTATAAGTGACTGCCCAACAACACAGAGCAACAATGAACCAAACCCTTGTCTTTCACTCAACAGATGCTTGGACAAAACTCCCATTGGAATGTACAGGATTTAGCCCAATAGTCTTATCACCTAATGCCTTAAGAAGTCAAACTAAGGAGATGGGAGAGAGAACCATTTAGTAGAGCAAGCAAAGTATTTTCCAAGAATAAAAAGAGTAAAATGTGAGATATCTTCATCTTTATCCAGTGTTTATACATGTACAGCCAAAAAGCAAATAACAGTATCTGAAATGTTCAAAGAATACTAGCCCAGCACTTATCTGGTGACCCTTGATGTGAACGAGATAATTGAAGGGATGATTGCATTGGACTTGTACTTCATTGATAACAAAGGTTTGAGAGAGCCCATTCAGTATGCTCAGGCATGATACAGGATGCCAGGAGAAAACACAGTGACAATGCCTCAGATCTATGAAACATTAAAAATGAAAGAAGCACCCAGAGCAGAAATTCTGGGCACAGTTCACCTGACAACAAACATTTGGAAATATTTTTACACATTGGGATACCTCTCACTGCCCTATAGTCTCATGCAAAAATCTGCCCATAAATTAGCAGCACTCATTATTTCTTCCATTGATAAAGTCCAATCTACAACCAACTTGGCAAGAGCGAAACAGTCCAACTTCTGTATGGCTTAATTCTCAAGATCTTCCTTTGAGACTGGGTCATCTCTGATATCATGTCCAGCACAGAAGACACCTGAAATGATCACTTGTTTTGCTCTTGTATTGATTAAACAATTCTTCCTTGATACCTAAGCACTAGGTTTTTGCAATACTAGCAAAATCTTAGCCATTTGTATAGCTCTCATGGCATTCTAAACTAACTTGAGAAACTGAGCAATTTACCAGAACTGCAGCTTAAACAAGTTTGAATTTCATGTGATTTTATATATATATATATATATATATATATATATATATATATATATATATATATATATATCTAAATGAATGCTCATACTGAAAAAAGAAATACATGAGCACACATTAAAGCAGAGCTTTGATGCTGAAGTCTTTATCCTGAACTCTGAACAATGGATACTTATGAATCATTTGTGCCGCATACTGAAGCCTTTTGAACTAGTAACAAGAGAAATCAGTTCTGCTAATGCATCTCTCATCCTGGATCTCTCACTCATTCAGATTTTAAAATTGAAATTTAGAAGAATAAGACCATATTTTTAGAGGGATAGGAAATTTTTTTGGATAATATGCTGGACAGTCAGGAGCTTGAATTTGAGACTGAATAGGATGGAGCAGTAAATGGAAGATATGTATACTCTGCTTTTCAAGATACACTGTTTAAGAAGTTTCTAAATGGAATAGGGATGAAACTTGACAGAACAATTTGCATTTCTTCCTTTCACTAGCGATCTCTCATGGGGCAAGTCCATGCTACAGCGCTACCTGCAATATAATGGAGCTGCACCTGTAATACGTCTGGTGAATTCACACTGTGCAGAAGGGCGATCTCTCTCCCGTCAGCATCATGACTCCATTGAGCAAGAAGGAAAATGCTGGCATTAAATGGAGCAGGCAGAGCTAAGCAGCACTGTCATAGCTGAAGTTCTCATTTATGATGCCAAACCTCTCTTATATGCTAAAGTATAATTACATAGTTCCCATCTAAAACTCCAACAGCAGGGTAAATTTTAATGTAGATTGGGCACATACAGGTGGATCAATTTCAGCATTTTTTTAAAAAAATCATCGATATGTCTATTTCCATTTTATTTTTAGTGAATCAGGCCCTGCTTCAATGTTAACCGAAAACCCTTGAAATAACGGAAAGCTTTCTCAGCCAATTTTGTGTCACCACTCTGAAATTAGTACTGAAATTAAATGGCTCAACAGTGCTAAGACATTCCCCAACTACTCCAGCAAGCAGTCACTCACCTCTAAGGTTAACAGGATAAAGGCTGGATAAAGAAACTACTCATTATACCAGCTCTACAAAGAAGCAATTATGAGACTTTATAAAGTGGTTTCAAATATATTTTTCAAACTAGGACTCAGACAAATATATTAGTGGCAGCAAATTATAGTACTTAACAGAATTATCACCCAGTAAAGAGACTCTTTTAATCTATAAAAAGTATCAACAAAAGATGTAAATATGGACTCCTCAATGGGTGGCATATCTTGAAAAAAATATACATCTAATCTCACAGTGTGTTACCTCCAATACCTGGAGAGAAGGTTAACAATTCAGAGCTGTTTCCTACAGCTGTAGAATATATTTTGATGTAGATATCAGAGATTTTAAATCTATTGTATAATCATAGGGCACATGCAAGGAACCTGGGGACATACTTTTCTATGGTAAAGTGCTGGAATGCTGTTTTTCATTTTAATCAATATTACTCCTTATTTTTAACCAATTATATTTGATTCTGTGGCCTTTGGGTTCTAATTTTTCCCATCATAAACAGCAACAGTGTTTTCAGCAACATTAATACAATCTGCAGGCTGCAAATTACCATTACACATTCATTTATCTCCACATTTAATATGCAAGTGGGAGAAAACCAAGGCTCACCCTTATGATAACTGGAGACCGGTAGCCAGATTCTGCTTTCATTTTCATCACTGTAGATTTGGAGTAAATCTACTGAAGTCAACAGACCAAATTTGGCTCTCATTTATACAGGTATTAAATCTGGAAAAAGTCCATTGGTTTCATTGGCTTTCTGGCCTGAAGTGCTGTGTCCCCAGAGTTCTAGTTCAGGTCCGTGAAAACTGCAGATGCTCATAAGGCTGTTTCTTCGTATTTATATTAGTATAAGTGAGGAAAGGTTTGGATCATTCAAGTAGATGTACCACACGCAAAATAAGCCTGAGTAGACTGAGGAAATGCCAAAGGTCAAAGTCCTCTCTAACTGGTTTTGTCTCAAGCTTGTTCTGAGTAGAGCGGTTCCTTACAGTATCACTATGGGAGGCCGTCACTCGTTGAACGTGACAAACTGCTGTCACAAGCAAAACCATTTCTGTGGTTACTTGACATTTCTCTCTCCACCCGTGGTGACTTTTGAGTTCCTTCTTTACTCAAAGAAGCATTGCACATATTTTTAATCTTTTTCCATGAAAATCTTATACAAACATTTTTCTGGAAGATACCCCAGTGGATCTGGAAACCAGCACCAAAGTATGTATTCTGGAATGCAAGGGAAGTGTAGTTCCAAGATGATGTCAGTTATTGTAGATGCTTTCTGTCAGCAATGCTACCGCCTTTGTAAGGGACCTAACCAATACCATATTCTTAATTATTTGTACCTATAGACAGTATGTAGCCATCCAGCACAAATGTTCAAAATCCATCATGTTAACTAAACAAACTTTCATGGATGGTTTAACCCACCCTTCGGCACTCAGGTTCAGTTTAAAAACCCAAATCACCAAAAAAAACCAAATCACCTCTCAGAACATTTTAACAGGGAAAATTAGGGGAAAAAAAATCAAAAGAAGAATTTATCCAGTGCTTTCTGCTTCTAGCTACATTGGAAATACCAAACCAAGCTCTCCCTTGTATTTCAGTACTTCTGGATTCCAACAGAGATAGATCCATAATAATTCACTGAAAAAAATGCCTTAGCTCTGGTTGTACTATAGTTGCAGTGTTAATATTCCCAAATGTTTCCAGCAGCACCTAGTTATTTTGCAGATCACTTAACCAGGAAAACTGCTTGAGCCAATAGATGATATTCTACCCAGTGAGCTTTTCCAAGCATATTTTACACCTTTGTTCCCCTCCCCCCAATTATGTCTTCATTTTTAAAATCCATTTTCCTGAATCTGGAAAACTGTCCCTCCCTCTGATTCACCAGAGGGATGTATGTTACTGTTCACTGTTCTGATTATTGACTCCACAGTGAAATAGCTATCAAAACTACACAGCTGGAGCAGCTGTATTCTCTGGCGACCCCACACCTTTGTTTACAATTGGAAGAGTGGATGTTTAACTAGCTCAACTCAAGACCTCAGATGAAGGAGACAAAAAACAGGAACTGTAACCTAAGTCCAGGCCTTGCCTATGCTGAGGGCACCAACAGTTGCACAATTCCACTGAATCTTGTCTGCTTTTTGTCTGTATTTAAGATGTTTTTCTGATATGACCATCACATTCATGCATTAAACTGAACAGATGACTAGCGCTGCTCATCTAACTTCACCAAGCAAGCAGATTCAGTGCTGGACTTCCACAAATCTTATTTAGTCTAGTGGTTAAATAATGATATCAAAACTGGGCTGATTTAACTGACTCTGACAGTTCTCAGAGTAAATTGAATTATACTTTGCACTTATTACAGTTTTCCTTTGTGTGCCTCTTGCATCCCAGCAACTCTGAGGTACAGACCTATGTCTGTTGTAGAATACATCTCCATACATATAGTGGTGACGTGTTTTAACAGATGGCATTGTGAGCATGTTGCAGCAGATCAGCACAAGTTGTCATTTTTGATGGACACGGTTTTCCCTAAAGTTATCACAGTCCAACACAGCAAGGCATGGAGTAGTCACAGGCCCTTTTCTGTTGGCTGGGAAGACTATGACTAAGCATTTTACAGCACTCAACATTTAACTTTCTAAAAATGCCTTTATATGTATAGAGAACATTTATTTTGTGAGTCTGTTAAGTAACCAAAGGTGTTTTGAATGACACTGCACAACCATAAACATGGTGAAATCTTTTCCAAGCACTGAAATTTCAGATCCTTGATGTGGGCTTTACAATAAACAGCACCCAGCCTATGCAATAGTCGAACAATAGGTATGTATATATTGTAACATTACACTACAGAATTATATTAAATGCACAATAAGGGCTGTAAGGCAAGACAGAGAGAGTTAATAATGTTCACAAGAAGGAAAGTGAAAGCTATACTGGGGACATTAATATAGAAACTGGGTTAGAATGATGTGCATCTCATATTCTCATGACTGTGCAAACCTTGCTGGCTTCGGATTGCATGGATTATAGGAAGTGAATTTGGTAAGGTTTATATCACAGGGCTTGGGTTAGGCAGCACAGTTAAGTATCTTATGTAGCACCTGAGCCTATATGAACCCCATCCCCACTGTTGCCCTGAGCTCCTGCTGACCTCTTGGCTAGGTAGATCAGGCTTTCTTCAATAAAGTCTGTTTCTAAGATTAGTGTAGACACTGCCCCGCTTATACCCCTCAGGGGTTTGTGGAAGGAAAGAACAAGCTTGCTGACTAAAGACCAAAGAGAACTGCAGTCAGGGACATTTGACCCATCCCAAAGACTTGGGAGGTCAAATGAAGGAAAGACACCAGCAGCGGAAAGTTTTGCGCTTTGCAAATCTGAGTAGCTGAGGTGACTGAGCTGATGCACCTCAAACCATCCATATTTCAGCATTCTGCATGAATGCAGCCCTACACCACAGAAATCAGTGGACACTGATTGCTGTCAAGTGACAAAACAGACTAACCATTTGCAACCCTCACATATACCAGTTAAGCAGATACAGAAAATCAAGTTCAATCTCTTACCATTATTTTAGAGAGTCAAACTCTGTTTCCAGCACTGCCAATCTCAAGCATTCAAAAATCACGAGTCAGGCCTCCCAACAATCACTAATATAAAAATCATGACATTTTAAAAATAGCAAACATGGGGTTTCTTTTTATTTGCAGGGGGGAGGGCTTCATGCCTTGCGGGATCACATTGTCAAGCTTCTCTCACAATCATGAGAGCTAACAAGTGCTTTGCTTAAATGAGAGCTGAAATTCTTATACCATCAAGTGAGTCAGGGCCTTATGAAGACAACAACATGAAACTCATAATAAAATCCTAGGAATTGCCAACACCATGTCCCATCCTCACCTCTCAGTAAGTTTGTTTCAGAGCATGTCTTTAGTGCTCTTTAAATAACTTTCCAGGGAGGGTGAGGAATTGATCCTTTCTGGGAGAATCAGGCATCTGAGCCTCTTCCTTTCTCTGTAGAAGAATTGAGAATGTATTACTCATGAATACAAAAGGCTGCCTTTGACAAGCCCAGCTTGCCCTGCAAAAGGGTAATAGAGACAAGCTGATGGTGCTATACCCTTGCAGCTGAAAAAAGGCAGTTATCACTTTGGAAATCAGCCAGTCACTTCATCAGAGGAAACCCAAATTTAAAGAGAAACCAGGGAGCTATGTTCTTTAGCAATAAAGAGGGCAGTGTCCTGTAGAAACACCAGAAGTGAGCACAAGCTGCAATATGTGGCTCTAGCTTCTAGTCAAAATTTCAACTATCCAGTTCCCTAATCCTCAAAAAAAAAAAAAAAAAAAAGTCAGGGTAGTTCTGATCTGGGGTTTTGGCTTAGCACATCATTATTTATTTATTTATTTCAGCCCCAACCATGTGCTAAGGATTTATAGGAGTTATAAAAATGTGCCCACATAATGTAAATCTTGATTAGGGGAGCTCATATTCTAACATCTACTGCTTTCCCTAAACTTTGGAAACATTTGTGTTTCAGAGCCACTTATAATCAAATCTCTTTATGTTACTCACACCTGCAAAGTCTGTTTTTGCATGGGTTTGGTAATAACTGGGTGGTTGCTGTATTTGACTTTGATAGGACTGTGCATGTTGTATTCAATGAACTCACCTGAGCTGTGATTTTGTTTGAGGAGATTCCTTCTTTGTTGGTCTAAGGGAATTGCCCCCTTGGAGAGGCTAAGTTGGAAAGAAAAAAAAAGTTTGTACCTAAATGAGGAAGACTCAAACAAAGTGTACCCTGGGAAATATAGGATTCAGGCAGCAGCTAGCCCCAGCTTTACAAACAGAGCTTACTTTGTGCTGGCCCCTCTATGGTTGGCAGTTCATAGCTCTGGGCTTGCTGTGTTATGAATATTAAAAAAATGGCTGAAACTCCAGTACCTCTTTCATTACAAATTAAGTGATATCTCCTAATTTCCATTGAATTAAAGAAAATTAAGAGCCTAAATACCTTGTGGATCTGGGCCATAGTAACTACATTCCCATTTCATCCCACTAGGACCTGAACTTGGTTCTTAGAGTAAGTGAGAGAGAATTCTGACAGTGGCCCTTATTAAATAAATAGCAGAGCTTCTCACAACTTCCTTGGTTCTCAATAATCACTGGTGGGAATGCTTACTTTCATTATAGCATCTTATTCATGAAAAACTCCCATTGACCTTAAACGTAAGGTCTGACCTGATTTTTCTTCTGTGTTTTTTTTTTTTTTTTTTAATTTTGGGGTTTTTTTATCAAGCTCAAGCACTGAATGTTAATGCAATTTTTTAAAAAGAACTCATTGTCCTTATATTGATGCCTGAAATCAAGGTCACAAAGAAGTCTTTTAAAATCCTCTCCAATGAGGATTTTTTTTCTTTCTTTTTTTCTTTTTAGTAAGCCTTGTTTTTAGTTTGCGTGCTTATGTATAGAGAGTCCCTAATTTGCAGTTTTAAAGTGGACTACAGATTTGCAACTTTAATTATGGCTCAGGTCCACAAGTATATTTAATTGGCTAGGATGTTACTGAACAGACAAAAAGTTAATGCAAAAATAGGACTTGCATGAGAATGTATAGTAGGAAATTGTTCAGTATATTTCTGAAGATTCTAAAACTGGACCCCAATTCCCATGATCCACCCATACAAAGACTATGCTTACAGATCCCTTAGCAGAATTGGGGCCTTGAGGTTCTGATTTCATAGCTTAAAATATGCTGCAAAACAACTTTTAAGGTTTATTTTTTTCAAAATAGACAATGTATAAGTCTGCAATAATAGTTTAAAGCTTTAAAAATGTGTCACTAAAATATATGATGTTCTTCTGTCATTAAATCTGGCTCTATTTGACTTAGGAATCTAAATGTTAGGCAGACAGTTTTGAAAATCTTGATATTATTATTATATATTTTTTTTACCCATTTTAAAGTCTTTTATCCGGAGATTTGATGTCCTGGCAAGGAATTGTATTTGATGTTGTAACAGGCCTTTTTCCAATCTGTATTAAATTTTAAATTTAACCAATTGTCTTCACATTTTATTTCAAAAACTGCACCAAAGATAAAACTTTCAGTGGCATGCTTCATGCAGAGCAAAGTTTTATTTCCCAGTTGTACAACCACAAATAGAGAAAGTTTCCAGAAAAGCTGGTCCTATTTTAACTATACTATCACACGGATGACTCTAGTAAAACTCTGCAGAATAGACACCACTTACTATTTCCCTCTCAGAACCATAGTGAAACACATGAAAGGTCATATACAAGATAGAATTTGACATAATAAGATTTCACTCCTATGTTAATGCACCTCAGATCAAGTCTGCAAAAGTGAAATAATAAATTTAGGAAAACAAGCAAAATGACCCTACTGGTTGGTTGGTTTTCTAGATACCATCTACATATTTTAGAAACGTACAACCTTCTAATCGAAATGAATAAACTACTCAACCATAAAGTTGCTATAGAAGATATGCTTGTTCTGATTGGAAAGGGCATCTGCTATCTGCAATATTGATAATACTTTTCAAATTTCATCTGCTTTTGTTTGCATTCTGTGTCGTCTGTTTAAACACACTGGGAATAATAATGAATCCCAGCATTATCTTCACTTTTTCAAGGCTGAACATATAACTTTATCACAAAAATAATTAAAATTCTTTGGCACTCTTGTATCTTTTCCATTAAACGTTATCAAGCAGTGACAATAAACTAACATCAGTCCAAGGCTGCCCATATGCTGCTTTTAAAAAGAATGCTTTTGTCCCAGGGTGAGAGACATGAATTTTGTGTTTACAGGGTCAAACAATTCTGAAGTTTTTTACAATGTAAAGACTACAAATCTATACGCACACAGACGCATGAATGCAACCAAAGATCATTGGGTAGGGATGGGACACCTATGAATTAATTGTCTTGATAAAATGTTCTGAGATAGGAAAACCTTAGTGGCTTAATAATTTGGAAAGTTACAGATGCAAATATTTTTCATAGTAGTATCACACATTCAGCACAAAGATGGATGTTCAAAAACATTTTCAGAATGGATTTTCTGATAATTCATTAGTAAGTAATTCTTGCTATATATATGATTCATTTCAAAATAAAGTGACCACACTTTAAAAATATATATGCACACACAAATTAAACACTATTGCTACTTTATTTTGAAATGAATCATTTTCTGTCATCTTGTGTAAATCAGGTTTTTCTTTTTTTATTCATCATTGGAATACCTAACTCTGTGAGTCTGTCTTTATAATTTTTATAACATGCTAACTTCTGCTTAAAATGTAGTAATGCAATGATGTTGATCTCATTTCAGTACACAGTGTTGCATAGTAATGCACTGGCTTTGTAAGCCAGAAAACAGTACCAATTCACTAAACAGATCCATCAGGATAATTGAAGAACTCATTTCAGAAGAACTCCCATATGAAGGAAGAAATGTTAAAAGATGTTAAATTTTCTGTTTGTGTATTGTTGGCTTGCTTGATAAGCAGAAGTAAGTTTATACAGCTCTACAGCTAGTGTAGAATGCTTAAGCAAGAAATCCATAACTTTTAATATGATGAGACTGTCCTGCTAGGAGAGATGGATTTTTTCCAATATCACTGCTAACAAACAAGGGGAGTCTCTTCTATCAGCACATTTATGTTTTCTACACTGCAGCACACATGTGCTTCATTTAGAAATAATGCATAGTTCAAAATTTTAGGTATATTAAAATGAGTTGTAGTCCACCAGACTACTTCATTTCTCTCTCTTTATATATAAAAAAGTTTTTCCTGCCAGACGATAGAATGTTCCTGCTGGGCAACAGAATGACATCATCACATCATCAGCATCAACAGGATCTCTCAGTGAAGTGAAAGTGGCCAGAGAGACGGGGGTGGGTGGTAGGTGAGGATAGCAAGCAGAGGGCCCAGCCCCCTACTATTTTTTAAGAAACAAACACAGAGTTTTATAGACACATAAATTGACAAGGTTGAAAAAAAAAAGATGAAGAAGTATGGAGTTATTTGTTCTAGCTTTGCTCCCAAGAGCTGGTGAAAATGTTGCCTACTAGAGTGAATGCACAATGGGCAGATATTGTCACACAATGTCTTATTACATGATTTCAAACCCCTGTGCAGAAAACTCAAATATGTTTCAGGTAGGTGCTAAATAAAAGACATTACTTTTCATCTGCTTTTTTG
Organism: Pelodiscus sinensis; assembly: GCF_052426305.1. Lineage (NCBI taxonomy): Eukaryota > Metazoa > Chordata > Testudines > Trionychidae > Pelodiscus > Pelodiscus sinensis. The sequence continues at coordinate 26,354,238 of NC_143063.1, read as the reverse complement.
CTTAATGCTAATATAGTCACTTGTCAGTGGATGTAAAAGTAAAGGAGACAAGAATTTATTTTTATACCTCACAGAACAGCAACTGGTGATTTCCCTTAGATCATTGCTTTTGTGTATGCAGGCATTAAGCTTTTTTTTCTTTTTATATTTTAGACATACTTTATTTTTTTGTTCAAAACAGTTCTATGACAACTCTGACACACTAATATTACCACAAAGGTAGGTGGAGTTTTAGTTTTAAAACTATTCTGCAAAAGCCTTCATCATCTTCTCTTATGAATTTAGGTATATGTAATTAGTAATTACACTGGTATTAGTCATTTCTTCCGAAGTTGGATGGAAGACTGAATTTTTAATGCTCCTAAGAACACGTATTTTAATTAGCAGTCAATATATACTAGGTCGGACCTAACCAAAAGGAAATGCATATCTTTTTTTATTATTGTAAAATAAAGCTCAAAAGAGAGGGGATTTCTTTGTCTTAAAACTGCTCTTAGTATGTTGTGTCCATTTCCAGATTCCTTACTCAGAGCCACAGTAGGCCCTACACTAAAAATAACAATTGTGGAGCCAGGGTGATGTTATTCCACAGAGAAAGAGCAAAAAGGTACTTTACTTCTGCTTGACTTTTATTTTTAGATACAGAGAAACAGCAGAGGAATAAAGGAACAGAAATAAAGTCTCCATGAGCAAACAGTATATTTGAGTCACTTTGTGGCAGTCATCTCGGACTACAAAGAATACCCCACCAGAATGGTTAGGAGAGCTAATTTTTCCACTCTTAAAGGGACAGTACACTGAACACACCCTTGTAGTTATATAGCTAACCCAGCCAGGAAACCCTGAAGGCCAAATTCTTGGCTGCTTTACAACCTTCTTTGTGCCAGCTGAAAGGGACCGTGAAGCTGGTTTAACTGACCAGCTGAGGTTTAATCAATTGAGTTAGTCTAGATTTACCAGTGAAAATGAGAGTACAGTTTAGCCTATAGCTATTTTTTTGTTTGTTTTGAAGGCCTAAATGAGACCCCTTAGAAGGGAATTTACCTCTTTGTTGCTAGTGAGGATGTGGGATCAGAATGGATCAACTCCAAGAAAGTGTCCTTGCACGGTATTAACATAGACACATCATAAGTGGCAAAAAGTTGAGTTTGCAAGAGCAGTTAAACTTAATTATTAGACCTGCAGAACTTGGCATGTACTGTGAGCTATTAGACTGAGACCCTGATCTGTGAATTCTTCAGATATTATAGTTATTATAATAGGCTCATATTTAAGCCAAGTCAGGTCTGTTTAATATTTGGAAGGAAGACTAATATATGCTGCAAGAAGTGGTTGGTTGTTGCAGTTATCAGTAGATAGGCAGCACTCTTCTGTTTCAGTGAATACTATAACAACACTGGGCATGTTTCTAACAAGAGTTAGTACGATTAAAGTGGTGCCTTTGTTTAGGTTAATTCTCCGAATGTTGCACCTTCTCTACCATGCTATTTTTTTTCTCCTTCCTTTTCCTAACCTAACCTCCATCTGGTTTTCTCAGTGTATTCCTACTTTATTCAGTTTGCTTTAGGTACATCACAGAGGACTCGGTTACCAGCAGTCATTATTCCAAGCACTTTTTATAAAAGTAAGAGTATTAGTCCCAGAGTCCTGGCAAAGTTCCAGCTAAGCTAATCTATTTACATTCTACCCTCTCTTAAAGTATCTTTTAAGTTTTAAATGGAGGAGTTATTCTTCATTTCCTCTCCTAAAACTGTTGTGTAGTATGGCTGGTCCTGGTAAATTCAGTCTCCATTTCCTTCCAGTAGTTGAATTAAAGAACAGTGTTGTCAACGCTCATGATTGTATCATATGTCACATGATATTCTGTATTTTTCTTAAAATCTTACTTCTGAAGTCAAGGTATTTTGTCAGAATCGCATCTTTTTTCTTTTCTTTTTTAATGTTAATTTTCTAACTCCTATTATTGCAGAGAAATACTTGAAAATGTGACTTCAAAGATGTGAAGACCAGAAGGTAACTAACGAGGACCCAACATTTATTATAGTTCCTTGGTTTTTAACCCTATGAGTTTTAAGACAAACTTGTGGGGCTTGGGGGCCTCACTCATATTTTTTTCAATGCATGATGTTGGCAATACTGTCAATGACCCAGGATAAGCCAGACACAGTTAAACCTGGTAAGCAACTAAGGCTCAGCTCTGGTCTGTGCCAGTCAGGTAGAAATGGAAGACTTCTGTGATGCTGTGTGACTACAACTGAGAGCAGAATTGGACCCATGTGTTCCAGAATGAATGAAAGCACCAAGCCAAATTCTGTCCACATTGACTTCCATGCTTCTATCACTTGACTTCAGTGTATTTGTATCAGTGTGAGGATGTACATACACGAAGGCCTTGAACTCTATAATGTATGATGCTGGCAGAGCAGGTGCCAGATCTTGCCTCAGCTGAGCATTGACAATGTCATTGCTGGAAACCAGTCTGTTCTGCCCATGTTTAATGGTTGCCAGATGTCTGTTTTTTCACCAGAATACTCTGTCAGAAAGGGACCCTGGTAGTTGTGGTCATTAAACTCCAGCCAGTGGTGCAGTGTCCTTAACTGTCCTGACTCCATGCTGCACCCCCCCCCATCCTGAACACTGGTCTTAGGCTGCGAACCGTGGCCCACGGGAACTGCAGGAACAGTGCCTGCAGATGTGAGCAGTTTACAGAGCCTCCTGGCACCTCCTGTCCCCGCCTAGGAGCCAGACTGGCTGGCCACTTCTGAGGCACAGCGCAGAGCCAGGAGAGGCAGGCAGTCTGCCTTAATTCTGCTGCATTACTGACTGGAAGCCACCCAAGGTAACCCAAGCTCTCCCCTTTACCCCAAAGCCTGCACTCTCCAGCTGGACCCTGCACTCCCTCCAGCACCCCCACACCTTGCTTCAAACTGAAGCCTCCTCCCGTGCTCTGGATCCCTTGGCCCCAGCCTGGATTCCCCTCCCTAAGCCCCTCACCCCAGAACCCACATCCTTAGTTAGAGACCTCATCACACACACACCCCAACCCTCTGCCACAGCCAAGTGAAAGTGAGTGAGGATGGGGAAGAACAAGCCACCAAGGTAGGGGAAATGTTATGAGTGGGGAATAGGGCCTCAAGGCAGCAGCAGGACTAGGGAGTTTGGTTTTGTGCAATTAGAAAACTGGCAGCCCTACTGTGTGTTAGTAGGTATAGGGAGGGTACAGGGCTTTTAACAATATATTAAATGAGTGCAAGTTGATGCATGCATTAGTCTCATTTCTAATATATCTTTATCATGTGCTATAAGACAATATTTAATTGTTTGTTTTGTAACAGTAAAAATGTTTGCTCTGAAGCTTTGAACCCACTCAGGAGGAGTCATCTCCTGCCCATCAAGAAGGCCTAGCCAGACTAAATGGGCCATTGTGGGACATCACCATATAAAGACTTTGTTAATTGCCCCCTAATGCACATGAGCAAGATACGTGCATCTCATCAGCTTGGATTCTGAAGAAGGAAATAAAAACAGCCGATAAGAAAATGTTTCATCTTTTATTGTTTGGATTCTCACAGGGCTGGAGCTACAAAACAGCAACAGAGATACCCAGGGTCAACCTGAGTTAGCCCTAAAAGACAGTAAGAGCTGACAGATTACTACAATTCTGTCACCTTTTGAAACCACAGACTGTAACTCATTTGGGTATATATGCTTGACTGCTTTAACCTTTCAATAATTCTCTCACGTCTTTTCTTAGTTAATAAATCCTCAGATAGTTTATTGTAAAATAGGCTACAAGCGTTGTCTTTGGTTTGAGATCTAAGGTACAGATTGGTTTCGCTGAACTGGAAACAACCTGAATGTTTATGATCTTTGGTGTACATCAGCCAGCTATTCCTAAGTCCAGCTCACTGGATGGCAAGATAGACTGGAATGACCAAGGAGACTGCCTGTGACTCCATGGTGTAGTGCTCTAGGACGTCACACTTTTTACCAGTTTCAAGACAGTCAACAGGATTGCCAGGCCTCTGGGTAATATGGAGAGGGTAGCTCCATGCTCCTGAAAGGCATGGGGCATGGACAGAAAGCCCGGCACTCCCCCCACTCCCAACCCCAGTTGGCCCTCAGAACTGGCTGGAGCATGATTCTAAAGGGCCCTGCATGACATGCAGGAGCCCCAATCACTGGGACATGAGGTAATTGCCCCATTTGCCCTTCCCTGTCACTGGGCCTGACTGGTTTGGTCACACCTATCTATAGACCATACAACTAGTTCAGGGTTTCTGTGCTGCTTTCTGAGACTGGCGCTGAGAGTCACTCCAAACAATGTGTCACGAGGCAATAAGGGCTACATCTGACAACCATTTTTAAACAGCCTCCTAAGCAACGTTCCCTGTAACCTGCATGGCAGCACAGCCCCACAGTTGCTTAATCAGTCCTGCCCAGCCAGAGATAGTCCCCTCCCTACTGGCTGGAAGAGACTCGCTGCTCTGCCTTCAGCAGGGAGCTGCTGCTGTAGCAAAGTGCCGTTCCCACAGCAGGCAGCTCCGTGAGCAGAGCCTTCAGTCCCTGGCTGGGTGGGGCTGATTAAGCATCTGTGGGGCCTTGCTGTCACGCAGTTTAGAGGGAACCTTGCTCCTAAGGTTTCTGTTATATTTTTTACTATCTGGTAAGGAGAGAGATTTTTGCTTATTTGTAGAATTGTTGCTCCAGAGAGAGAGCAATCCAGTGCAAACAGTCTAAAGCCACACAGGTAGATGCACAAAGTGACCTGGATTTTTGGTCCAGTTGAACTCTGCTCAGCCCAGGATTTGAGTGGGAAAGCTAAAGTAGCTTCACACAATCTTTGTGCTTCTTCAGTTCCTAAAGCAGCTTATTTTTAACAGCTACTAATAACCTCCAACAGCCCTTATGTTAGTAAGCCATGACTGCAGCCCCCAGCCCTCTGTTCACATGCTTCACAATGGGCATAATCCCAATTTTAAAAAAGACTTTCCACAAAGATCATCCTTTCAGACTATTTTAATATGTTTTACCACTTTCAAGACAGTGAGTTGTGTTCCATGGGTGAAAGAAATCCTGGCCGCATTCAAGTCAATATTGAGTTTTTGCCATTGACTTCAATGGGACCAGGATTTCACCTCTTGCATGTATCCATTGAATCCAATGGGAATTATATGAACAGCACATATACGAATAAGAGCCTTTAAAAGTTTTTACCAGATCCTCTCCAGTTCTTCTGAACTAAATTAAGGAAAACACACCTTTATGCAGAAGCTGGCATAGGCATATATTAACTTTGACACTCAACTCAATTAGTTTTCTTCATAGCTAATGCCAAATATTTCATCAGGACAAGTTGGGTCTGATTCTCCTCTCATTATACTAATCTCATAAGTGAAACGCCGAATACGTTGATCAGACTATGTAGTGATCTGTAGATCTGATGTATTCCATTTGCAGCATTGTTTGCTGGGATCTGTCTCATAGCAGTCTCCCAAACATTATGCAATTGTTCTCTCAGTCAGATTTCACGACTCCCTCCCACCACCCACCTACCCAATATTGAAAGACAACCAGTAAATAAAATGATTTCACATTTTCAGACTATTAAAATATTAATTGCTGGTGTCAATAGAAAGTTTTTAAAAGGTAAAATATATGTATATATTGACTGCAAATCTTACATGGATGTAATGGCACTAGGCACTGTACCACATCATGAAATAAAAATTAAATTGTAGTTGGGCTTTTAAATCAACTCAATTAAAATAAAGAGATTCTTGGCTTGATATAGGGAAATATTTGTATTTCCAATTCTATTTGTTAATACATTGACATATGTGCTATTTTTTAAATGTAGCACTAAGTGCACTTTCTGTCAATGCCATAGATTTTTTAATAGACTGAGAAAATGCATTTCATTTCTTCTTATTTTCCTTCAATACATCATTTGGTTCTGCTTTTTTGCCTGCATGAAATTCATTTTCTAATGGAAATATTTGTTTTGTAAATCAAATATGTATTATGCACAAAATGCAAAGCACAAATTAAATTATGTTAATGAAATGAAAGAGATATGAAATGCATATTTCATGGACAAAACATAACCTCAGCAAACAACCATTTCTTGATAAAATCTTTAAACACAATCTCATTCTGTGACAGACATATTGTTAAAGCAGATAGCACCTCATTTAAATGGTTTCCTTTAATATTAGTGCTTAGTATATAATTGTAAATAACTTTTGGGATGAAAAACCAATAATGAAATACTGTCTTTAATAGTTTGCTATTGATGTCAGCATAAAATTTGTAGTAGTTGAATATTGGAAATTGGGAGTGCGCACACATATAGTCAAAAGCTGTAAATGATTGCATATTTAAATAGAGCTGACTAAGGCAAAGATGTTATAGATATTAGTAATAGGCAGAAAATTATGCTGACCTAACATTATTTGACAAAACCCACTGTTTTAAATTATATATTGGTTACACTTAATGAATAATAGATTCTGTAGGTGTTGTTTCTCTAATCATAATGCTGATGACAGTATATGGAGGAGATTTCCTAGCCATCCTTTTAACAATAAAAGCAGATAGAGATCACAAAGGGCAGAGGAATATGGAATCACATTGTGGATCTTAGCCTCATCTTCAGTATGACCAATACTTCCAAAGAACAAAACAGACCTTCTTCGTACATTGACTATAACCATAAGAAAAAAAATTAAACAAAACTCAGAGTTTCATGTGGGTGTTCGTTTGCTTTGGTTTTCTAAGCAGAAGAGGCATTATATAAATTCCATCTATCTGTTGGGGTTTATCACTGTTGCATAATTGATTGGATTCTATCTGCTGGGTCCCATCTCCTGTATCAATCTCTTCATCCATGTCTTTATCTCAAGTATTCAGTAAATCAAGAGCAGAGTTATTGAAACATGAGACAATCATAACTGACTTTAAGGACAGTAACGAATCTATTAAAGTCACCAGTGAAACAAGACACTCTTCTCCTTTTTGTTTATAAGCCATGCTACTGAAGAGAAAGATGATAATGAAAGATGTAAACAAAAAAGGACACCAAAACCAAGATGACCATTATGAAGATACCTATTGTCTGATAAGAAGACCACAGGATTTATTTGAACATTCCTGCTCTATGTATGTACACAGGAAAACTACACATAATCAATATGGATCTGTTTCGTTTATTAAGAAGAGCATGTGTGTTTGTTTATATATTAAATATGAACAGATGGCCCTTAAGAGTCCACTACTTATTCCTAATAACTGTTTAGAATCTTCTTTTTTAGAAGGGGAGAAGATAGCTAAGCAAATGGTGACCAAACAATTCCAGCATTATCAACAGTCAATTTGGTGTTAGGTCTGGGTAGAGCACAAAAACCATACTTAGTGTATCTGGCTCAGGCTACTAAGCTTTTCTGTGCCATGGACAAAAATAACAGGTCTGTACTGAGTCTCTTAGGATATGGCTAGACTACATGGCTCCGGAGCCATGTAAAGAAGTTTACTCGGCATAGTCAAAGAAGCAGGGATTGCAATAATCCCCACTTCATTAAAATAAAAATGGTCACCGCGCTATGCCGACGATCAGCTGATCCTTGTTTCACAAGGCATACTGGAGCAGTCAGCAAAGGCTTCCCTTGTCAAGTGCGCTGCATCTAGACTGCTGCACTGTGCCGGATCAGCTGATCGTCGGCACAGCGTGGTGGCCATTTTTATTTAAATGAAGTGGGGATTATTTAAATCCCCGCTTCTTTGACTATGCTGATTAAACTATTTTACATGGCTCCATCGACGGAGCCATGTAGTCTAGACGTATCCTTAGTCTACACAGCACTCTAAACTCGAAATAAGATACACAATTTGCCCAGTGCAAATTGTGTATCTTATTTCAAATCTATTTCACAGTAGCTTAATTTGAAATTTGGCAAGTCTACATAGTGCCAAATTTCAAAATAATATGCTATTTTGAAGCTTCAGAGGAGTAGTGGGTTGTGCCCGTGAAAGCTCATGATACCATTTACATGTTTTGTTAGTCTTTAAAGTGCTACTATTCGTGGGTTTTTTAGTGCTCTTTTGAGACATCCCTTAACCCTCATGAAGCAAAGGTTACCAGGATGCTGAAATAGTGCACCTGTTATTTTGAAAGATATTTCGAAATAATGGGCAGCTTGTGTAGACATGGGGTAGCTATTTTGGGATACCTCCAGAATCCCAAAATAGCCATACAATGTAGACGGACCTCTAAATGTGTCAGCTTTGATGCCATTGATCAAGGACTGTTGTTGACTGGCCAGAGATTCTCTGTGTTGACCAGCAAGTGATCCTCTGTTCTTTTCCTTTGGGGGAAAGCTCAGCAAGAAGCACAATGCAATTGTTCGTCTATGCTTAAGACCCTGTTATGTGAGTTCACAGAGCTCTCTTTGTTTCTCTTCTTGTTCAGTATGTATATAGGGCCGTTGGGATAATTGGTAAGGAAGTATGTTTTACAGCTGCAGTATACTATAATATCCAATTATATATTTCCATCTCTCTCAGCCCTGCTGTAGAATGATGTATGCAGTGCCTATTGTAAACTGGGACATGGCTGAAGGTTAATTGGCTGAGACTCAACCCAGATAAAACTGAGATTATAATATAGGATGGGGGAAGGAACCATACAAAAAGACCAAAGTTACATACTAAGGGAGTATGTTCTTTTAACTTCATATATCTACAACTTTGCAATTTCACTGGATTTCCAGCTGCTTATGGATATTCCATTCCCCATTGCTCATCTCTCCTGCCCTTGGACCAGCCTTGAGCCCAGGCTGGGAAATACTTGGGCCTAGTCTAGCTGAGAGATGTGCCTTCTCCTTCCAACAATTTTGACTGAGGAGCTCAGGCTAAATACCCATCTGATTACCTCAGTTCTCCATTCTGTAAAACTGGGAGGATGCTCTTACCACTTTGAGATTATGAATGAAAGCGGGCTCGTTGTAATATTTACAAAAGAAAAGGAACCTGCTGTTCTGAGTGAAGGGCCCTTACCTCTGAAATGTGCTTTTCCCTTTGCTCTGCCTTCACACTATGAGAGACATTAATACTGCTACACTGCCAGATTTTTTCAGAAGAAATCGTGCTCGCATTTGCATATCTTATAGAATCATAGAATAATAGGACTGGAAGGGACCTCGAGAGGTCATCGAGTCCAGCCCCCCGCCCTCAAGGCAGGACCAAGCTCCGTCTACACCATCACTGACAGATGTCTATCTAACCTGTTCTTAAATATCTCCAGAGAGGGAGATTCCACCACCTCCCTTGGCAATTTATTCCAATATTTGACCACCCTGACAGTTAGGAATTTTTTCCTAATTTCAAATCTAAACCTTCCCTGCTGCACTTTAAGCCCATTACTCCTTGTCCTGTCCTCAGAAACCAAGAGGAACAAATTTTCTCCTTCCTCCTTGTGACACCCTTTTAGATATTTGAAAACCGCTATCATGTCCCCCCTTAATCTTCTTTTTTCCAAACTAAACAAGCCCAGTTCATGAAGCCTGGCTTCATAGGTCATGTTCTCTAAACCTGTAATCATTCTTGTCGCTCTTTTCTGTACCCTTTCCAATTTCTCCACATCTTTCTTGAAATGTGGCGCCCAGAACTGGACACAGTACTCCAGCTGAGGCCTAACTAGTGCAGAGTAGAGCGGCAGAGTTTTGCTTACAACACACCTGTTGATACAACCTAGAATCATATTTGCTTTTTTTGCAACAGCATCACACTGTTGACTCATATTCAACTTGTGGTTCACTATGATCCCTAGATCCCTTTCCGCCATGCTCCTTCCTAGACAGTCGCTTCCCATCTTGTATGTATGTTCCTTCCTAAGTGGAGCACTTTGCATTTCTCTTTATTAAACCTCATCCTGTTTACCTCTGACCATTTCTCTAACTTGCTAAGGTCATTTTGACCTTGACTTCTTCCGATTCTTTTTGGGAAGAGGCTTTGTTGCTATTTGGCCCGGTGTAGACCTAGCTATTCTCCTAATCTTGACAATTTTTTCTGAGGAAGATAGTGGGGAGAAATTTAGTTTGTTTTATTGCTGAGAAGGTTTCTTGGAGAATAGTCTCCTCCTTGTTGTAAGCGTGTTGATAGCCTAAGAGATCTACCTGGAGTAAGTTTGAAGCCTGGGGAGGCTGTCTGGGAGGATCCTTTTATATCAAATCTGCCCAAAGAGCTACTGTAGCCATTTTTAAAAGTACCTAAAATTATTTAAGGTATCTATAAAAAAAATAAACTCAATACTGCAATATGCATGATAGCAAGTATCTGTGACACTAAAAAATAGAGATGTGGGAGCTTAGAAACCTCCAAGGATTTTCTATTATTATAACAAATTATTTATTAAATCTCACCTGCCATGTTACATGCTGTTGCAGCTATCTCAATGCCATGACCAGTCAGTACTGGTACCTTACGTGCAGCTTTCATTCTATGAGTAAAGAATGTTCCAGATTTTTGCAAACTACTCGGGAAAGCTGAAAATCCCAGAAACAGGCTGGGGATTAGAAATATCATGGGTTCAATTTTGTGTGGAAATATATGTGACCAAGTGTTGTCAGGTGTGAAGAGGAAAACAGGAACAGACTTCCTGAATGTTATAGTATTGAAGCCTTTAGTGATGTCTGGCATAACAAAAAATTAAATCAAATCAAACAGCACAACTGTATGAATATCAGACCAACTCCTAACTCTCTCTCTGCCAGCACATCACAAATTAACAACTTCCAAACATTCCAGAATCTTCTATCATGACAACTGCCCTAGGATAATCCAGAAAAAACCCAAATATGATAAAATACTGGAATTTGATCCCTAAGAAGAGCCAAAAACATATCTGTAGGAAGACTCCAAAGACAGATCTCCGAATAGTTAGCAGCAGAGATGTAGTATTACTCCAATATGTCAAAGTAGTTTCCTTGTCAGTTTGAACAGAGCATAAAAATTAAGAGGACATTTGCTAAGGGAGGAAATATCAAAAATACCCTTAGAAGAAGCTTAATCGTCTATTGTCCAACAACAACATCCTATCCTCAGATTTACTAACAGGGGTCAAGGAATTATGGTCACTTGGCCCTGGTGTATACTAGGGCATTATTTCAAAATAACCCTTCCTAGGTCGAATTTAAAAGCGGAGCGTCCTCACAACCAAGCCCATTATTTCAAAATACAGTAAACTTCCGATAATCTGGCACCTTTAGGACCCAGGGGGTGCCGGATTATCAGATATGCCGGACTATCGGAAGGGGGGGCTATGAGGGGTCTGGAGTGGGGTGGGAGGGGAAGCCACCCCAGACCCCTCATAGCCCCCCCTTACGATAGTCAGGCTCTGCCCCAGGAGTCCCTGATTCAGCCGCTGCTGGTCAGTTTCAGCAGCAGCTGAATCGGGGATGCTGGCAATAGAGCAGCTGGGGTGCTGCCGGGTTGGTCCCACAACCCCGAGGGGCAGCGCTACCGGACCAACCCGGCAGCACCCCAGCTGCTCTGCTCCCGGCTTCCCCGATTCAGCTGCTGGTCAGTTTCAGCAGCAGCTGAATGGGGGAAGCCTGTCCGGCTGCCCCAGCACTTCCGGGTTCCTGATGGTGCCGGACCATCAGGAGTCCTGGAGCATTGGATGCTGGACTAATGGAGTTTTACTGTAATGGGCCATGTATTTTGAAATCTGTATTCCTGCTTTCCTCGTAGAATAACACTAATTTGAAATAGCTATTTCGAAAGAATTTTAGTGTGGTCGATCCGGTGCCACTATTTCAAAATAACTACTCCCCAAATCAATTTGAATGAATTATTCCATTGCTTCCTGGGGCTCTAAATTGAGGTAGCACATCCATATTAATAGAGCCTGCCTTGGACTAATTTCGATACTTCCCTGTAGTGAGGACATGCCATTTCAATTTTGTAAAATTGGAAGTTATTAATTTGAAGTTAGTTATTTCAAAATAACTAATATAGATATGTCTATACAGTGAGATTGATTCAATGCTACGTTTATGTCTTTTGAGTAGAAACTATAGGAGAAATTCTGTTCTGACTCAATGGAATTACACCAGTTATGGGGGGTTTATATCAGAATAGAATCTGGTCCCTTATGAGTCTGTTGTATTTCTATCCCTGATGGAGAGAATAACAGATACCTAATTCTAAATTGCTCTTCCTACACTTATTTCACAGGCAATGCATTTTATCAATTTTATCAATTTTCTAAAATGAATCTTTCCCTTTTGCATTATCAACTTTCGATCCTATATCATTTCCATACACACCTCTAGCCATTCTGAAGTTCTTGTTTACATCACTAGAGTTTAATATTAGGTATTTGTAAAAGGAGGATATTAGCTTCTCCCTTATATCTGTCAAAATTAATAACTTTTTATCACAGATAACTCCAGATCAATATTAGATTCACAGATGTGGCTGGGAATAAAATGTATGGAAATATAATATCTCATTTGTAAGTATTCAGAAAAAGGGGAAGTGTTTTCATTAATGAAATTGAGACTGAAACTGTTCAAAAGGTCAAAAGACTTTGAAGCCTGAAAATATCTGCCATATGGACTTAGCCTTTCAAATAGAAAACAAATTGGAGGTCATCCCAGGGAAAAGAAGAGAAATGAATTTCTACAAGTAAGGCAAAGAAGGAAAAGATCAAGATCCTCTCCATATTGCATTGCATACTTCCATCTGAACCCACACTTAGGCCAAGTTTAAAAAAAAAAGAGGCTTGGAAATAAATCCTTATACAGTGATTGATGTAAATACTTGCAGAACGATGAATAGCATCATTATGTTATACCACCTTCTTCACTGCATATCATACCTGGTCCCTCCTGAGGTTCTGATGCTTTAAGTGGAATAACAGTGTAAAGTGGCAATATTGAGGTGAGTATGCCCTGTGATCGTGGTCCAGCAGACAGGAAGTGGATTATATTTGTTAATGGATTCTAAAGTTGTCTCCTAAAATTCATGAGTTTAGAAACACTAAAAGACAGAAGCATTGCCTGAAGCTTCATACAAGTCTGGAAGTCTTTTGCCATTTATAATAGAGAATAATTGATGGGAATAATATTCTCATAGGGTACATCTACACTGCACACTCATTTTGGAATAAGCTATGCCGGAAGATATATTCCAAAATAGCTTATTTCGAAATAGAGGAAACTATTCCCACACTACAGGGAAGCCTCAAAATCAGTCTAAGGCAGGCTTCCCTAATGTGGGAAGCGCTACCTCGATTTAAAGTCCCAGGAAGCACTGGGAAGAAATTACTTAAAATGGCCCTGGGGGGCAGGGCTATTTCAAAATAGCAGCAGTGGAGCATTCACACATGCCCTATTTTGAAATAGCTATTTTGAAAGAGGAGTTATTCCTCATCGGATGAGGTTTACAGAAGTCAGAACAAGCCGTCCATTAGTTCGAGTTATTTTGAAATAACGGAATTGCTGCGTAGACACACACATTGTTATTTCAGAATAGACACATTCTTTAGTCCCAGTAATATTTAAGAAATGATTCTGCCAAAATTTTCAGTCTCAAAGTTAAGTTCCTAACACTGTGGTTAGACATGTAAGTAACTTTCATTAGATTGCCTAAGTATGGCTTTATAAAATTAACTGTAAACTTAGTTTTGAAATTTTGTATCTTAATTTTTATGGCTTTAGTGACTTTCATTTACCCATTCCGTAAAAATGCACAAAGTAGTTCAATAATATTTACATTTCCCCTCTTTCAGTTAGATAAGAATTAGCCTCCAATGACCTTCTGTTCCAAGGCCCAGTCTGACATATATTGCTGTTACACAGAGCTTTTTAATTCATTATTTACAATTGATCCCACAGTGGTGGACTCCTGAGCTCACACAGAACTCCAAGTAATTCAGTGGTGTGTGAGTCTACCCACATGCAGCAAGCTGAAGGCTGTAGTCTTAAAATACTAGAAGTTAATTAAGGGTAAGGTGAAATTTTGATACCAAAAATGATTTTCTTACGTGTATTTCCAATGGGGGAGAGAGGGAGAGATATTACTAATAAAGGAATATAACAGAGTTGACGCAGCATACGTCATGAGTTTTGGTGAGTGCATATACACACACATACTAAATGCTCACAAGACCCTAAATCTGTTAGGAACCTAAATCCCATTTTCAAAAGTGATTAACTGACAGTGGACTCCTAAGTTAATTAAGTTTTCTTTGGTATTTTACCAATTATTGTTATTATCAAAGTTATATCAGTGATTCTTTCAACAATAGATCTTATTTGGTTGAATAATATCTTATTTGTAAACATAGGTGACTCGATTATTATGAAAAGAAACCTGCAATGTAGCTTAAAGAATTGTGCTGCTTTCTTTTTATGCTTATAAGCATATGAGGATTAGGGGATAGAATGCATGAACATTACTTTATAAAAAAAAATTAAAATGTCCTCAGTTCATATCCCCATTTACCCAGAGGATTTCTCCCTTTTGCTTTTCTTTAATAGTTCCCTTAAGCTACTCTGGCTTTTCCTATTAATTGGTTCTGTCCAGCAGGGCTAAGCCTTAGGGTTCAGCAAGTTAGATGCTGGAAGCAGGGACTTTATGTGGCCAAGAGCCTGCTGAAGTAAAAACTAGCTTTCTTCCCCTTTTTTTTCTGGAGCCCCTCAAACTCTAGATGACCCATAGTAAAATCCCTTTTAACAAGGCTTAGTTCCTCGTTGAACCAGTTAAAACTTTGCAAAAATAAACAAGGACCATTCTTTGCTTTTTCTAAGGCTTTGAAATCCTTTTTGAATAGGAAAGGAATAAGCACTTTACCCTACCTGAACAGAAAATGCCACAGAAAGAGAACAAAAGAAAATTTGTCAATCAGCTAGGAAAAAGGAAATGTATTTGACATGCAAACATCCAGGGAAGTACATTTTGTATCCCTTTATTTTCTCACTGAATGCCCTGTCCTGCACTGAAATCAACTGGACATTTTCCACCAAGATCAGCTCTGTATGTCTTTTTAGACTGAGAGGAGAATTGCATCTTGTCTCTTAGGGTCTAAAGACTAAGGGTATGTCTACATTACCACCCTAGTTAGAACTAGGGTGGTAATGTAGGCAACTGGAGTTGCAAATGAAGCCCGGGATTTTGAATTTCCCGGTCTTCATTTGCATAAAGCCGGGCGCCGCCATTTTTAAATGTCCGCTAGTGCAGACTCCGTGCCGCGCGGCTACACGCGGCACGGACTAGGTAGTTCGGACTAGGCTTCCTAGTCCAAACTACCATTACTCCTCGTGAAATGTTTCTGAGCATCCTACAGACAAATATACCTCATAATAAAGGAAAGCATTTCCTGATCCACCTTGTTACATTTCAATCTGAAGTGCTGTTTGTCATCTCTAAGTACTATTTTTCTAATGAGTGGTGTTACTCCCTGGGATTGCTCTCTGCTTTAAGGGGATGTGAATACCTGAAATATCCAGGAGACAGTTTCAATGGTTATTCATACTCAGCTCCCAAAGTAGAAACTCAAAGAATGCCATTTGACCCTTTCCATGTCAAGATGAAACCAAATGTGTATAACATTTCAAAAACCAGGGAAAATATCCTGTGATATCTAATCTAACTACCCATATGGAAACAAAAGCCAGCTCCCCATGCGTAAGCATAAAGGATTGAAGCAAGACTCAAGGAAAATTGGCTGATCAGCACCAACCAGTTTCCACTGGTAGGCAGACACTCTTCAGACACTAATTCTAAAAATAAAATAATAATTCACATGCTTAAGTTTACTTACAGTGTAGAAATTTAATCGTTTGTGTACATCTTTGTAGGATCATGGCCTTAGGCAATGCATTGCATTCCCCATATTTACTTTATTGTTGGATATCAAAAAACTAAGAGGGGGCGGGGAAATGCCAGGGCAGGAACAAAAGTTAACAGCTAGCAGTAGCTGAAATGTATATTCTGGATGTTCTAGGGCAGTGATACTCAGGCTGAGGCTCATGATTTGCAAGTGGCTCTTCAATGTGTCTCCTATGGCTCTTTGGAGCACATGATATTAAAATGCTGTGTGATTTAATTATTAACCAGTCAGGATGTTTTTAATGTAGTATTTTCCAAGGTAGCTGATAAAATAATAATACTTCCTCAGTCATGTTTCTGTGAGAATTATATATATGTATATAGAATAAATGAAATAATGAGTTCACACTATTGTGACTCTTGATACTGATGGCTAATTTAGCTCCTGAATTCTTGGGGTCCGAGTTTCACTGTTCTAGATGAAGTTTGCCAAACAGAGCAAAAAAAAAATGCCTGCAAATATTCATTCACACATTTAAATGAATATACCGTAGCTGCCTTGGTTTCCCCCTTGTGTTTGCTTTCTGTAAACTTTGGAGCAATCAAGTTTTGCTGGGCAAATGTTTGTACAAGGCACATTTCAAAGTTGCATGAAGAAACAATTTAAAAAAAAATGCCAGAAGTGTTCATATGCTGATCCAGCCAGAAATGACATTAGACTTATCTGATCTGCCACAGCTGACCTGCACACCTTGACTGGCAAAGAGTTCAGGTATTCAAAGCTGTGCAGGATCAAGTCACAAAATTGGGGGAAGGGTTAACTGCAAATTTATCCATCAATAATTTCAAAGAATTGTGATCTGTCTCCAGATAGTCTGTGAACAGAGAGAGCAGCTAAATTTGTTGAATAAATTATTCATTATGGATTATTCGCTCAGCTCTACAGCAATAGTACTGACACTGTTTAATTTAATAGCAAATTAAGGGATCTTTCTTCTTACAAAAATGAGTGCATTGCTCCCAGTGAGTAGACTCTTGAAGAAGCAAAGCTGGAAGCGTCTAAGAACAACTCCCCTTGTCAAAGGCTTCAATTAGAATTTGAGTAGTGAAGAAAAGGTGTTCTGATAGACTATGTGAGGGAGTGGCAGTCCCATTGTGGGGATACAGCATTGCCTCATGGTATGTACAATTGTGTGAGCTTTTTTTAAAAACTTGGAAACTAAAGACATCCCACTAGGTTCAGCTAATGCTCTAAAAAATATTAAGATATTTTGAGCTAGTCCTGAAATCCTCCACACAAGAAGTGAGCCTCATTTCAGATTGTTGGGGCCTGCACTGACTGGTATTCTATAGTAAACATGTCCTGTTCGCCTCTGTCCCATACCTTCTTCTGAGTAGTGGGATGAAAGAGCTCAGACATCCACATCCCTGGTGTTCCTTCACCTCTGGCACCTTCAAAGGGTAGCTAGCACTGCCCTATTACAAAGGAGCTTGAAATTCAAAGCAAAACTCAGGAACTGTGTAACTGTCAACAAACCATTCCAAGCTGAATGATCGGCAGGGCTGAGCGTGTTATTTTGTATATGCTTTTTCTTTTCTATTTTCTCTGATACAGTGAATACTTGGCACTCAACATGTTTATTTTTTAGATCCTTTATAGATGAATTCAGGAGTTTGCACCATGGATTTTGGATGCTGAGAATCTTTGATATCCAAGGTCTCCAAAGAATGGAACAGTTGCTACATGGTACCAGAATTTACTAGTACTGCTGGAATTCATTCTGTGACTCAGTTTAGCTATAACAGACACTTCTAATGTGACTGTCAACCCGCAGGCCAGATCCAGTTCACTAGGGTTAGCTTCTGACGGGCCCTCACCACTATATTTACCTGCACGGCCACAGGTGCCAGTGATCACAGATTGCCATTCCCGGCCAATGGATAGCTGTGGGAAGTGGTGTCCCGGTCCATACCACTTCTCGCCTCTCTCATTGGCTGGGAATGGCCATCTATGGCCAATGGGAACTACGACCATTGGTACACACAGCTGTGCAGAAGTTATTGCCCACTCCTGATCTAGCTGCTAGATGATGTCCACAAGTCAAATAGTGGCTCGTGATAAGAATAACCAGCCCACCTACACTCTTCCAGATAGCTGTTTTCAGACATGCACAATTTTATCCAAATTGACTCCTTCGTCTCACTAAAACATGTATGAATGACTCCATGTAGAGAATATTCACAGGATATTTTGGAGCCAAAATATTTTCCTAAGCCTTCATCTTTTACTGTGGCTAGAATAGACAAAGTTATAATAGATAACGATAATTACATTTTTGGAAAGGACGTGAAAACGTCATGCTTTCGGGCTTAAGCCTATTCACTATAAGCTAACTATTCAAGATCAGGATGAAACCTAATGGGAAGGTAGACTGTTTCACATGTGCAATTGTAAGATTTTTACACCTTCTCTGAACCATCTGTTGCTGGCCATTGTTGATGATGGAACATGAGAGAAGGTGGATTTCAGATCTGATCTAATATCACCATTCCAATGTTCCTTAACTCTCTGGTTTTCTGTCCAAAGTGAAGAGTTTTCCATTTGTTACTGTGAGGGAGATGCCACAGTGTTCTTTCACCATCAGGATTTGCCCGCAAATAACCAAGAAAAATCTCATTACTCAACAGTCTTTCTTGTCATTGACTGCTGTACCAAGAATACAATAATTCTTCCTTATGCTACACTTGCAAATTGTCTCTTTGGACAAAGAGATGAGATATCTTCTTTTATTGTACATGAGAGAATCAGGTTCAACTTCTTTCTTAGCAAGTTTTGAAAAGAAAATGCAGGACCCTTGTTATGCTCATCTAACAAAAACAGAAATTATATCACTACTAGATATAAACTAGTTCAGCTCCATCAATGCCAATAGTATCATGTTGATTTACACTAGCTGATGATCTATCCCCCAAATCCTTAAATTCACATTTACAAAAGTCCTAAGAAACAAATGAAAAAAAAACCCTGATGTTATTAATTTGGGTTAAGGAACATTAGAAAGATATGATAGCAATGAGAAGAGTACCAATAAGAAAATGAATTGGCAGCATTTTGACACCCATCCACAGATGTGAAACATCACACGCTGAAGCTAACCTTATTCTGAACCAGATACAAATGCTTGGAGAAGCATATGCACAGAGAGGGATCTCTGATCTAGCCTGATTTATTTCCTCCATGCTTTTGACACTGTGCTTTTTTAAAGTGTGATTTCCATTGAGTAATGACCTGTGGGTAGCAGGTACAGTACACTCTTCCAGACAATCTGTTACACCAGACAAGAAACAGATTTCTCAAACCAAACAGATTCGACTCAAAGGTAATGTATTTTCCACTGGCTATCCTGAACGTTCATACTGCATTAGAACAGATACTTTCTGGGTGTTAATGCCCTTTTACAAGTGCTTTTAAAAAATAGAGGAGAAAACTGGTGGACAGAGCTAGCAGTGGAGAAATGGTATGAATAAGCAACTTGTTTCTGCAAAATAACTATTCAGAAGCTGAGTAAACAATGTTCGTTAATCAAGTGTTATGAGTGGCCTTAGAGGCAAAGAGTCAAGAGATATATATTTATATAAAACTAGAGACTTCAAAGTAGCTTTCAACACCTTTTCTTGTGCATGCACACCATACTCCTGTTTCTGATTTTCATATAATCAGCACACTGCCTCATTTGGGTTAATGTGGTCTCCCTTTTTAAAATGTATTGTTGGATAGATGTCAGCCAGACTTGTTCAGACCTTTTCCAGTAATGTTTACCTAGAACCTTTCTCTTGAAATGTCTCTCAGGACTTGTTCACATTATCCTTTCTTTTGAGAAATTCCCAACCTTTGCTATCGACAGAGCGGCTCCACCACTGGGTTCCAAAAGTGGCAGCATGATTGTAAAGCAAGCTGTGGCACCTGCCACCGTTTAAACAACCATGTCATCCAAACCGATTCAGTGCTATTATGCTTTCAATCTTGCCTCATACATCTTTGCAGTCAATTCATTCAAATTAATTTGGTGTTCAGGGAGGGTTATTGATGAAAGTAATATGGCAGTTTCACCAAATATGAAAGGTAAATATGAATGTGCTGACTCTTGCCTCTAACGAGAAGAGAAGCAAGAAGATTAAATTTTAAAGTTGTGGCATGAAAAGATAAGGCCCGATTCAACAAGGGTCACTCCTTTAGTCAATGTTTAACAACAAGAACATCCATGATTTGATGAATCAGAACCTCAGTGAAACTTCCTATCCTCAATCCGCACTCAACTTGTTTGCTTTCATTACAACATGTTTGTGAAAACACAATGGGAGGACTTTAATGTCCAGTATAGTTCACAAATCTCTCTCTCTAATGTACTGCATCATACCACAATATGTTTTATTGTGTGTATCTGGCCATTCCACCTTTTACATTTTGCTGAAGCTGTAAAATGGTAGGATGGATATGGTCAATAAATCAAACTAAATAAAAGCAATAGGGAATTCTTGTGACAGAATTACAAATACAACTAAAACTGGTGAAATTTGAATCTCTCCATCCATGCTAGAATAACTATAATAAAAAGGGAAGAAGGAGGCCAAGATTCTTGCAAGTTGTAGGCCATCTCAGTGCTCCTTTGTTTGTACCATGTTTGTGTCCCTTTCTTTTTAGAATCCACTATATATTTATATTCTGTATGTATACATTAAAATACTGTATTTGTATTTACTCCAATAAATTCACATGCAAGTTACACTATTTTGCATCTAAACCTTCATACCATATCATCCTGCCTATAACCTTAAAATTGAAATGCCATGTCGTATTTTCTACCTTCAGTAGCAAGTGTTATCTTACCTTACATTCTATTTTATTATTGTACTTTCCTCCCTGCTTGATAAGCTGTCAATA
This sequence comes from Pelodiscus sinensis, assembly GCF_052426305.1. Classification (NCBI taxonomy): domain Eukaryota; kingdom Metazoa; phylum Chordata; order Testudines; family Trionychidae; genus Pelodiscus; species Pelodiscus sinensis. Next base: position 26,333,462 of record NC_143063.1, on the reverse strand, counting down.
TTGTTTTGGCATGAGAAATTTCCATCTCATGCATCAGATGATCTCCATGACCTTTAAGCGAGTCACCAGTAAGATAATTTACTCACGGTGTTGTGACATAATAATATCTCTCCTGCCAGGTCACGTGACACATGATCATTACATGATTTTCACTGAATGATTAAATTTTGCACAATTTTCTTAGGTTTGAAAACCCTTGTGGAAAATTGGAATTAAACATGTTACTTATTATTTCACATATTTATGAAGAGTTAAAAGGAAAATTACTTCACCCAATAAGAGCATCTAGAATTATCATCTCACATTTAAGTCTATTTTTTATTCTTTTATTTTTACTGTTCAGTCTTTTGCAAAGAATGTTTTAATACAATCGCCTTTGCAGTGTCTTATATTAGCAGGAGGATGTGATCACAAATATCAGGCTTTTGGCATCTTTTTGGCTCTCTGTGCATAACAAAAATGTCAAACAGATTTTAATGAAAGGCTGCATGCTTGTGGGTATTGACAGCCTGACACAGAATCCTAATTTTCAGATGTCTTGTTCTTACTGTTTTTAACACACAAATACTTGCATTGTAAGAGCAAAACACTAAAACCATCCAGAGTCAGTATTTATACATCACCATTTTATTCTGATAGGGTCAGTTCAGCAACATCCCCAAATTTGTGGGGTTTGGCCAAAGAGTTTCTGTGGTTCAGTTGCACTCATGTCCATTCCCAATTTAGAAACCAAATTATTTCTTTTCCTCACTCTTGGAGCCTGGAGTCCTGCCTTTGCCCACACCCTTCAAACAACTGTGGAAGATGAAGATATGCAACCCCCTACATACACACCATGCCCATATATGGAAGCTAACCCACACAGATGACGTAAGCAGGACTGCTTAGAAAACAGCAAGCCTCACACACGCAGGAAGGCTCTTAAAGGCTGACTGACAATACCACTGCTGTCAATCACACTTAAAGGGAAACACCGTTTTTCTACTACTGAGGAACTGAGCATGATTTTCTGTCCTTGCTGTCTGGTTTTATATATTAATTCTGCAAGGTGGAACAGTAGGACACCCAGTGCCTCAGAAATAAGCACTTCTCAGGCCTGGGCCTTATTATAACACTGGTTTCCTATGGAGGATAGGTGGATGAAATATGGATGACCCGCTGAAGACCCATGAGCCAAGTCAAACCGCTGGCTCTAGTCCATGTGGAAGGATAGCACTCAAGGTTCCGGGCTGCTGATCATAGTTAGAATTCCATGAGGCTTCAAGTTACAAATAAATGCATAGATACCGTGGCAGAGCTCTGGCTATTCCCCGTGAGTCTTGGGCTCCTGGCAGATAGTGTTAGCCTCAGAGGCTCGCTGTGCTCCTCCACACAGCCTCTTTCTCTTTACAAGAGGCAGGAGCCACAGCCTACTGATCTATGCTCATCACAGGCTAGTTCATAAGAGAGTCCTGATCTCCCTTCTCGAGAAAGGTTGAGATGTTACGGGGAGGTTGGAGGGAACCTGGGCTCGCCCACTACTCCAGGTTCCGGACCAGGGACCCTAAGATAGTGGCAACAGGTAGGGTTCTGACACTCAATCTGGTAGCTTTTCTCTGGGCCAGTTCCACAAACAATCCCTCCCCGCACCTTTCCTTAGGAACTTCTCATCAGTCCCACACCCACACCCACACCTCCACATAGCGCTTCCTCCTTCCTGTCCTTCACTCTTTTCCTTCCTCCTTCCTTGGCTGGGATGAGACCTTTTAAAGCAGCACCACAGGTCTTAATTGGCTGCAGGTGTCTAACTGGCCCATGGCTTCTAGATAGTTCTCATTGACACTACGTGCCTGCCTGATTATTCTGTCCTTTTTTTTACTCAAGAAAGAGAAAGCTGTTCACCCAAGCTCCAGCATGTATTCCCCCCACCAGTGAGCAGCAGATGGCTGATCTAGGTCTGTCACAATACATACATACATATTTATTTATTTACAGTCTATTTTTCTTTTCCAATCCCATCTACACTAGAGGAGTGACCACTCGCAGTTTCACTGTAGTGAAAATACCCAAGAATTCATAAAAGATGTGGTCATCACAAACAAGAGTTATCACTATCTTTTTAGTTGAATATTTTCAGAACCCATGCACATCACCATATTATTAGGAGCTTCTTCTATGAAAGTAAAAAGGTGGTCTTTGCCATAATAAAGTAAGAAAACCTGTAGACAGTGATTTTGTTACATGATATATTTTGAAAATAATGAAAATTAGAACTGAGTGAGATCAGAAAACCCCAGCTGGTAAGAAAGTTCCTTTTACAATAGATCTTCAGGGTCAGTACATTATCTCATTACTGTTTTACGTATAGGGACAACAAGCTCTTCATTTGGTCTGTCTGGAATCCTTATCAGATACTCTCGTCTACCAACAGAGCAGGCAGAATCCAGGAATTTTCTTTTTCTCCTCTTACTCTCCCAAAATCTGAAATACTAAAATGATGGGCGACAGCAGCTGCAATGATGGGGGGGTCATACAAACTATCATACCAATTTTAGGCTTCAAGGATGGAATTTTTATTCCTGTTCCAACTCCTTTGTTCCAGGGGGGAGGGGGGGAAGAGCCAGAACTACATTAAGAGGCCCTCAAAGTCCCATATCTGGTAGAGGGAGGATTCTCTAGCACTGGCACCTCAGCAGACAGCTCTAATGCTTGCCTTTGTATGATTCACTCACAAGCCCTGGTGAGCCAAGAGCAGAGCTGGAGACAGGAGGGACATGTTGGAAGTGGGCCTACAGCGCACAGAACTTTGAAGATTCCTATTGGACAGCCTGGGAAGCTGTCAATAGTGTACGTGAGCCAACTTGGGCTTCCTAAGTTATGCTCCCTGGAGCAGCCACATATGTGGATGGTGCCATGACGGCACCTCTTCGAGTGTAGCACAAAAATCTCACCACAGAGTCTCCTGTGGCAAATTCCATCCGTCTACAGGGGTAGATTGGCTTCCTTTGCACATTTCCGCCTCTGCCCTGGGAAGAGCAACCAATCAGAAATGCTGCATGTTGCCAACAGTTGCCAACATAAGATTTTAGGTCAAAGAAGGGGGAAAAGAGAAAAGCTAGGCTCTCTTTTCACAAGCAGGGATTGGGGAGGAGAGAACAAAAAATACCCAGCAGTTCGGGGCCATTCTGCTCCCCCCACCTCTAATCTGAATTATGCGTCTGCTCATCTCTAATCCTCCTCCCTCCTTTTTGCCTCCACAATCCCAAGCCTAGAAGCAAGAGAGTCAAGAAGCATGTAATGTGACTTACTGCAGCTGCTCCATCAGGTCTGGAAGTGCAGGTGCATGTTCCTGTGGAAAGGAGCCGCCAGAGCAGTAAGCAAAGAGATAGATAGAGAAAGAGATGACTAGTCCAAGAGAGCACAGACTGGGCTCAGGAGATCTAAGTTCTACAGCTGCTCCATTTGAGTTTTTGTGTTTCTTAGTCTAGGCCTCAGTTTTCCCCACTGAAAAATGGAAATGTTACCTCTCATGCATTTTGAGATCCTTGTACATATAAAAGGTACTTCTTACATGCACATTTTTATTAATTACTGTTAGTTTTAATTTACTCTGCTTTTCCTTTTCATCCAAGTTGCTTCCTTTCCCACTCCTATTTTACCTTCATTTTCTATCCTTCTCTAATATGCAGTCAAGCTAGATAGGCCCTAAGTGTAGATCTAATTACTCCCCTTTTTGTTGTTTCCATGAACTCATTATAGAGAGTTGTGACTCAGGAAAATTAGACATGTGCCCAGTTGGTCTTAGGAAACACAAGCCAGGATTTCTGCTTTTGTGGCAATCTAACAGAGTTTGTATTTCTGGTAAAATGAACATTGCAGCTCTACAGACGACACCAAAGAGAGTGGATCAATGGAATGCCCTATTGACTGAATGCATATATTTTGTATTGTGTTCATGTATGTTGTTGATTCATAGCAGTTTGTCAATAAAAAAAATTGAACAAAGTCTTGTAATTGTCACCCAAAATTATTTATTACTATGACAATAACAAATTTTATGTGGACAGAGATCCTCTATGGTAAGAAACACTTCTATAAAGAGGCAAATATATTATCCTGACCTATACTGCATTGTCCAAAATGCAGTCAAATTAAATATATATTACACATGCATAAATAGGTATATGTATGTCTGTGTGTGTGACACAAACATATATACACACAACCAAATACGTAATCATGTATATAAAACATATTTGCAAAAAAGTCATGTATGTTGCTAAAGATATGTTTAAAAGAAGGCAGAAACAAAAAGCATGAAGTTAAACACTTATCAAAGTTGGAAGCCATAAATATAACCTCTCGTCAAATATATTTCTGAAACAATTATAAAAGGCCAAATACTGTAGCCTTTAATTGAGCAAATCACCTTTTGAGGTCAATGGAAGGTTTGTTCAATTAAGAGCTATAGAATTTGGCCCAAACTTTGCAATTTACATGTAGTTGTATCTATTTTTAAACTTCAGCATTTAATGCAGGAGGTCTCTAGTGCCATTCTGATAAAAAGCTATTGCCCTGCGTTGTACAGTTCCACAGCTTCATACAAAACGGGTGAAATATTAAGATCTGAGTTCCAAAAGAATTCATTCTCTTTAGCTATGTTATGTATCTGCATTTCAGAAAATAATTTTGGCTATACACTTTTCTATATTAATACAGTGGAGAAAAACAAAGAACAATAAATAGCTAGTACCAGCTATCCCATCTGAATCAAATACTTTGAGTACAAATACAAATCATGCAAAAAACCCCACTAAATATTTATTTCAAATTTATTTGATTGTATTAATCAAAATACCCCAAAAACTTTTAAAGGGGAGAACTTTTGCATTTTTAAAAATGTTATATACTGCGGATAAACTGTGACCTTGGTGTGCTATACAAAATTACTACAGCCTTGTGTTACACAGCTACTCTGCCTTGAAAAACATCCATTGTTATGGCATTTCATTGACTAAGTAGAAATAATAGAGGTTATACTTCAGCTATATACAACAATTTTATTTCCTTTTAATATATAAATGTGTCAAAAGTTACATATGTAAAAAACTCTGATAGAGCTTCTGAAAGTGTTCTCTGCTTTCTATTATTACAAACAATCATTTATGGAGGGGGGAAAAAAATCCCACAAAGCAAGATTTCAGGCTAGCACTAGCAATTCTCCTACTGCACATCTTTTCTTTTATGCAGTTTTGTTTCAGTGATTTGAGCATGTTCTAATTTTGTCATTCAAGCCATCTGACTTTCACTGCTCTATACAAACAAAACCTAATTTAGTCTGAGATGTTTTAAGTCATAACAATGACGGATGGCCAAGGTTCAGGTGTGCTAGAATATTTAAACACCTAGTCTATATTTTCCTGATATAAAGACAGGCAGCTTTTTGTACTCTGATTAATTATGATTTTGTGTCTGAAAAAAATAGCTCTTTCTATTCTACATTATTAATTGGTTATTTAATTAGGAATTCTAGTAGCTTCAGATGTTGGGTAGCTTAAATTGTGCTGTGGTTTAAAAAAAAAAAAGACTTGCTCCATACTGTTGCCTTTTTGTATCTTATGAAGGTCACAATAAGATGTGATTGTTTGGCACAGCAGCAGTGAATTATGCCACCCAGACAAGCTTTTAACCTATGCGCCTTCACTCTGAGAGAGACACACAGGGATGTGCTCTCTTTAAACAGTTCTCTATTGAAGAGGATTCAATCACCATAATGAATCTGAGGCCAGGCAGCAATCTTCTGCAGTGAAAGAATTTCTAAAAGATTGTAGAATTTGTAAAACGAACAGCTCACAGACTAAATGGCTGTGTGGGTGAATCAATTATTGCAGGGCTTGCAGTAGTCATAATATTTAGTACATATCATAGAGTGTTTCAGGTACAATAAGATATGCTAGTTTTTTCCCACTCCTGCTAGAAAGTGGTATATGCACAGCCGACTTAGTCTGCAGGATCTAGCTAGAATTAATATTAAGTCAATAAAAAATATCCATCTGCAGCTGAAGTGCATGTACTAGGATCTAAGGAACTCAAGATGCTATACAGTAATCATATTAAAATGTACGTCTGATGAGCTGTTCCTGGAGAGAACACATGATACATCATGAAACACAAAATACATCAAAGGCTGAAATATTTTTATAGCTATAGTAGGTCCCATTTTGAACAGCTCCCTTTTTAATACAATAATTATTTTATTTTGACAGCACCATTTATAACCATCTAATCTGTGTCCAACTATTCATATTTCCATTAATCAATTGCCTTAAAGACAACTGTCATCATTTTATTAGGACTTATGGGTTCATTGCAGGTATCATAAAAGTTACAGGATCAGAGGTTTTATTTGTAACCTGACACATAACCCTACACAAATTCAGGGTTCAGTCCTACCAGCCCTTGGGGCATGGAGCTCCCTTTGACTCTAATGAGAGATCGCCACAGGAGAAGTTTTCAGAAACAGGCTCAAAACATTATGAAGACAGGGCCACATTTTGCCACCCTTATTTCCCAAAGTAGCCCTGTTCCATTGAATGGTGTTGTTTTTAGAGTAAGGTACTACCTCATATGAGTAAAAGCAGTAGACTCTTGTCCGCATTGGAAAGGACTCCTAGTCTCCTCTGCAAAGCCTTGGGATAACTTAATGGGTCGAGGGATTCAAGTGCTCCCCTCAATGCTACAGAGCCCTAGAGTATGTTTACACTACAGAGTTTTGTTGGAAAAACAACCATTTTTCCGACAAAACTTGAGGAACATCCACACTGCAATTGCATTCTTCTGCAAGAAAATCGATAGGAGAGAGGGGTTTTTCTGGCACTGGTAATCCTCATTCTATGATGAAGAAGTCTTTTTGCAAAAGAGCTCTTTCGGAAGAGGAGAAAAGAGGAAAAAGCACAGGTGTCCTGGTGGCCAGCCCGTCCATAGCAATCATTGCTTACATGCAAGAGAGTGTCCATTCAGTCTGGATGCTCGCTTTCGAAAAAGCAGATCGCTTTTTCGATGCACTTTTTCAGTGTGGACGCTCTCAGAAGTTTTTTCAGAAGATCTCTTCCGAAACAAGTTTCTTCTAAAAGAAGCCTTTAGTCTAGATGCAGCCCCAGTGAAGCTGCTCTACAGCCACTGAGATGGTCTGTGAGCTGCTGGCCCTGCACTCTGCCTGAACCTGGAGGCTCTGTCTTGGCCAATGGCACTTGTGGACTCTTTGGCTATGGGCCCCTTTTGTTCTGTGCTTCCGAGCACTGGTGAGAGGGAAGGGCACATTTATGACCTTTCTCTTGTCTGCTGCAGCCCTGCATAGCAAAACCCTGGAGATTTACTCTGTTTAGGGCCATGAGGTCTGCAAGGATGACTAGGAAAGAAAGGGGAAAGGGCAGGATTTGCTTCAAGGGAGGAGCTATTGTTGCCAGAAATGAGACAGTGTAACTCGCACATACATCAAAAGTATTTGGTAATTGTTCACAAGACAGAAATGGGGCTGTCCCCGAGTTCATGTTTCCCCAATTGCAGTTAGCAACATAAAAGAAAAAGAGACAAATCCTTGGTAATGCAGCGCTATAACATGGCAATGTTGCTTCCCCATCAGATCTCCATAAATAATGAAGCAGTCCCCAAAGCTGGTAAATATAACTTCAAATTGTGTACAACTGCCCCTAAAATCAGGTTCAGCGAGATGGCAAATGGGGTGTCCCTTTAATAAAATGACAACATATTAAAAATTATTACAGCCTAGTCTTTTCAAGGTTTTAGACAATGTAATGTGATTTATTCAAAGAAATGCTGATGATTAGACATTAAATGGCACTAAATATTCCACTTCCTCTGCGCTGCCTGATAAACTGGTTTCATTAACATTATAAGTAACAAAAGTTTCCATTTCAGTCGGCCCATTCTGTTTTCTGCAGGATCTAGGTTGCAGCTGCACAGCACTATATTATAGGAACCTCTCAGAATGATAACACAGGGCTTTCTGTGGAACTCTGGTTAAAGGGACAGTACATTTTGCAACATGTACACTGCAGCTGATGCTCTGAGTTATCTAAACCAGTCACCCAAGCCTGGGGCTAGATGATGATTACAGCTTAAGGGCAGTATTTTCAGGGAGCGGAGTAGCCAAAGGCTAGTACCTAGATTGGGACTCCAAAGCCCTTGCTTCTAGTCCAGGCTCTGCTGATGGGTAAGCTTGAGCAAAGTCTATGCTTCAGTTTCTGCTGCTGTCAAAGGACACTAACCTTGTAAAGTGTTTTGAGGTCTGTTGAAAACAGTGTTTTATACATGCTGCGTACTGTTATTTGGCCCTTCCCTGTCTATATGTTTGAAGCTTCCTCTAGCCAATGAAAAACTTGGAAAGGCGTTGACTTTCTGCTCCCTTTGTCTCAGACAGCAGTTCCGGTCAGTCACACCTAAACACACAAGTTGAGTTTCATTGGCAGAGGCTTATGTGGCCCTTAGAAGGAAGAGTGAATTTCACCCACCAAAGGGTGCAGCAGTACAACAGAAGGGTGACTGATGATAGAGAATAAACAGGTTCAGAAGTTCTGGGAACAGGAGACATACACTGATCAGGAGCTAGAGAGGAACGTAAATATTTTTGGAGGGAAGCGTTCTTCAATCAGGGCCTTGTGCCTAGACAGATGAGAAAGGAAATTCAGAATAAAATAAACTTACCTTCATCCCAACCCTTTCTGCCATTCACAACTGTTAATTGAAGGGCCTTGCTCTTTCAGACAATGAGTCCTGAAGACACTGCTCTGCTCTGTTTCACACAAGTGTCCAGTATGGGCACTGAAAGCAGCAGCAACTTCAGACTTAGCAGTGAAACACAGAGCTGGAAGGAAGGCTCATTGAAACACTAGCTGGTTAGGAAAGCCATGCTCCAGTGGTGACTTTACACTGAGGTCCCTCCAGGTCCCTCTAGCCTATCTGTGGAGTGCATCTGAGAGAAAGCTTAAGGTCCCATTGTGCTGTAATCAAAGGCTACGTCTACACTGGAGGCTTTTTGTGCAGGAATGGCTGTTCTTGCTCAAAAACTTGCGGAGCATCTACAGTGCATTCATGTACTCGTGCAAGTAAATTTACAGTAAAGCATAAGAAAAGAGGGCTTCTTGCGCAAGAGTTATTCCTCTCCCCACGAGGAATAAGCCTCTTAAGCAAGAAGGCAGTGTGGACGGGCAACAGGGGTTTCTTGCGCAAGAAACCCCTATGGCTAAAATGGCCATCAGAGCTTTCTTGCACAAGAGAGCATCCACACTGCCATGGACACTCTTGCACAAAAGCACATGGCAAAAACAGTTCCTGTGCAAGAAGCCTGCACTGTAGACCTAGCCAAAGTGTAGAGATGACCCAAGTATTCTAGCTAATATTATAAAACGCAGTGTACGCTCATGTGAGCGCTAAATGGTGGCTCCTTCATTTGCCTTCACAATCTCAGCCCTGTTAATCTAGCAATTGATTACTCCGAAAAGCATTGTAAGATCTCATCATAGTTTTGGGAGGAAAGCTTGACTGTGTGTCCAGAGTAATCCCTTAAGGTTCAGACACCAGAAGGAAAAGAACTCCAAATTATACATGTATTTTTAAATCTCATGATTTTATGCCAATCTCCTGATTTATAGTTTGAGTGTTTGTGGATAAGACTGCATGTTTTATTTGCAGTACTTCAGCACAGGACGAGAGGGTATCCTACTCTGTATTCTCCAGAACCCAATGATGTTGTCACCTTCCCAAACAGCTGGCATACATCAGAGTCTCTCCATAGTCTTCATTCACTCCCAAACAACAAACCTTCTTGGAGACCTCAAACTAGTAGAATCAGATACATCTCCACTTAGAGGAATAAGAAAATAACTGTGGTGGGATTAATTCTAATTGGTTCTCCTGTCTGAACATGTTTCTTCTCCATTCAGTTTTCTTTTGTATGTTTAAATACTTGCCACTCAAATCTCGGAGATTTCAGCTCAGCACAACAGAGTATTTAGAGATGTTTGTCTTCTGGGTCCAGCAAAATCAACAACATTTCATAGACATTCCCTCTATGTCCTTCCTTCCACCTGCAAGAAATTTGTCTTTAGCCATGAAGTGTCTTAAATCTCATGCCTCAGCTTTCACTGTGGGATACCATTTTGTCCTGATTAAAAACTATTATATTTGTCAAGGATACCTTACTGATACCTCTTAGTCAACCCTGTAGTAGAACTGGGATTTGGAGATACAGTGCACTTGTATAATTTCCAAATTCAGTCATTCTGTATGTTTCCTCTGAGACTTTGGGTCTCAAATTGGTGGAATTATAGTTTATTCCCTTTTCAGATCCTTATTTAAGACGCTGAAGCACTATAATACAGGAGAACAGTATTTGCACCCAATACTTACACGTCTTTACTCCTCTTTTTACTTTGGTATGTTTGCCTAGGCTATGTCTACACTACAATGATCTATCAGAAAAAGGTATGCAAATTGCACTCCGCCATTTGCATACCCTTTTTTGATAGTTTTTCAGAAGAGGCTTTTCCGAAATTTGGCCTGTCTACACTGGGCCAAACTTTGGATAAGCCTCCTCTTTCGGAAGAGCCCTTCTTCCTCATGGGGAAAAAAAAGCAGGCGAGCAGACACATTCCCTGGATGCAGCTGAGTTTTTCCGGGATACTTCTGGTATCCCGGAAAAACCCAGTAGTGTAGACATAGCCTAGCTAGACATAGGCTCATATTCTGACTTCAGACTCTGATAACTTCAGAACAAATGCATTGAAACCAGTGAAGTCACTCTGGATTTACATAGCTTTGCATGAGATAAGAATGTGGCCCTTAGGCATTTTTGCAGCCTTTTCAGCTGCCAAAACGCTCAGCTTTCATTGGGCCTCCTTGAAGAGGCAAATTGTTTGGGAAGGTTACTTATATTTTAGGTGAGGAGGGGTTAATCTAATTGGCATTCATCATTTACTACAAACTTGAAAACAAGCTTATTTAGAATATGTGGCATGTTGATTCAATGGATCACATCATCCCTCAGTCATTCAGATGTAAAGCTGGAATCATTCCAACCAAGTCAGGGAAGTTACTCCAGATTTACACATGTGTATCTGAGAGCAAGATTTGGACCAGTGTCTTGTAACAGTGTCAATCACTGTTCCCCTTCCCTCCTCTGAACACGCTATCCTGTGACACTCTCTTGCTCGAAGTTCCTTTATATTTCACAGCAATCTCAACAAAGTGGCATTTGCTCACAGAAAATCAGCAGTAACTAGCCAATGGGCTCTTCTTTTTCCTTATGCATTTCAAGGCTCCGTACTAATTGCTCCATGCACACTTATGTATAGGTATTTAGTAGCTCTATTAAGGTTTAGGTAAAGTCATGGCTTTGCTCTTGATTGCAAGGCATCACATGGCTGTTGATGAGGTTTGCTGTTGACATTTCTGCATTAACTGGCTTTTGTCAATCCTGGCAGACTAAGAAATTCTATCTTAAGGGCTGTTCTTTATTAAATTTGCAAGATACAAAACTCTGACTGACAAATAGTCTCTTTTCTTTTGTGAATGTATAAATAATAAATTTGCATCTCTAAAAATAACAATTAAAATATTGCTCAAATTTAAAACAGGAAAAAATAGCATTTTTCAGACAGCTTTATAAAGATTGCAGGAGCATGTAAACAAGTTAGGAAACGTTGTTTTTCAATAACTTTTGATAGCTATCAACACTCAAAGGAATTTAGGGAAAGAGAATTTATACGTGCCTAGCTGTTATGCGTTTTACCAAACTTTGTCCCAGTCTTTTATGCTACTCCTTTATGTGGTATCTGTGACATAATTCCTATTTTTTTCCACCAGCCATTATATATGATAAATAAAACAATGCACCGAAAACACTGAAATCTCTCATCAATGTCTTTGTGAAAAGGGCCCAGATAAATGAGTCTTGGAATCAAAGGCAGATTACATGACTGACCATGTATCATCCTCTATGTATTGAACATAGTCTTTGTAAAGATAGAGCGGTAATAAAAAGTGGTATTGTGTGCTGTGAAAGGCTGTGTGGGTCTGTGCATGACTAATCTGTCTTTCTGCATTATTTTATTCAATCTTCTCTGACTTTATGCCTTTGACATTTTTGCTACACTCAGTAAATTTGAGTGAATAGGCAATTTTAAAGAATTTTTATAGGGCTTCAGAGAAGTCATACGCAGACTGTATCTTTGTTCAGATTTAACAGTTTAAATATTTCCTTTGTCTAGGATGCAGAGTAATCTTTAGGCAAAAGTAAAGAGAGGGAGGAGGTTGAGAGGGGCAGGAAATGCCTAACCTTCCTTAAGATTTTTGCAGCATTGCTTCAAAACCTTTGCATACAAAAGCTGTCAAGAACCCAATTCTGCAAGATGCTGTGCACCCTGAGCTTCCATTGATTTCCCTGAGACTTGAGAGTGATGAGCATCTGGCAGGCAGTGCAGATCTGGGCCCTTAATACTTTTTTTTCCTGGAGACTTAGGGGTATGTCTACACTATAGGATAAGGTCAAATTAAGATATGCAACTTCAGCTATGTTAACTGCATAGCTGAAGTCGAAGCACCTTAACTCAACTTTTAGTGTTGTCCACACTGCAGGAAGACAAAGGAAGAACACTCTGACTTCCTTTACTCCTCGTGAAAGCAGGACTATCAGCATCGACCAGAATACCCCTCTCAGTTCAAATGAGCATGTCTTCACTCAACCCGCTAATTCGACAGTAGCAGCTTTGATCTTCTCTGTAATGTAGACGTATCCTGGGTTTCACAGAACTTTTGTGATTATACAAAAGAGGCTGGGGATTCCTCCTCTGAAAATGAAGGGATCTAAGAATGACAGCTCCCTCCAGAAAACTCAAGGAGGAAGCAGACAAAATTTTAAAGGGCTATTGTGAATTTGGACTTAAAGATGATGTTCTTGCATCAGCCAATTTCTCTGACAAGATATTGCAAGGGTTGCTGTTTCTTAGTAAATAATGACTTTATTGCATCTCTTTAATGAACTGATAACGTGATATACTGTAAATTATCTAAATCTATAACATTACTGCAGATAAGCAGTGTGGTTTTAGTAATTTATACCACAGAGAGACATGCATTATAAAAATAGGAAAATTATTTCCTTTGTTAAATTGTGCAGAAGTCTTTACCTGAGGAACACCAGACAGATTAATCTCGGGAGATCCATTCACTTGTATTTAAGCTGTTGAACTGTTAGCTGTTTTTCTCAGAACAGTTGAAAAAAAAAAACCCCTTTTGGCAAGGCAGAAATGACACTGTGGGTATTACTCCAGTTCATACAACTTATTAAAATAAGCACTGAACTATTCTGAGGTAACCTGAAGCCTTGTTTTAACTTAAATTCAAATCTGAAAGAACTGTAAATAATTTGCTGTGATGGGAACTAAAGTGCATTGTGTAAATCACTCTTGAATCTTCCATTTTTGTAAACTTAAATGGCCCCAAGCTGAAATGTTTTCGCTGGACGTGGTTGGTACAGATGAGACTGGGATAAAGGCTTGGAATCACGTGGACTGAATTCACCGCTGATGTGATGATGACAATGGAGACTGAGGGAAATCAAATGGACAAATTGGCAGAGGTGATACTTGCTACCTCTATTAGGAGAATTTGTCCATGTTTTGCTGACCAGGTTCATAACCTGGCCAGTCATCCTGAATCCTTAGGGATAGCCAAGCAACAGCTCATAAAAGCTCACTAATTGCACTTGTCTGCAGAAGATGAAACTTTTCAGGTGCAGGCCTTTGCCACCTCGAGACTGAATTCTCGCAATGTACTTCATATGGACTACAAGTTAAGGCCACTCAATAATGTCAATGTCTGCACAGTACAACTTGTGCCTTGTGAAGGGGTGCATCCAAAGAGGAGCTTGTGTCCTGTTTGCTCTAGGGAAGTTGAGCAGTTGATTTCAAATGATAAAACCTTCAGTGAGTTTGGGTGCTGGTTAAGTCACCGAATGCCTCACTTCTTGTGATACCATGGCAATTTAGGTCATCTTAGGTGGTTAAATTAATACAAGAGGGATTCGAGGCAGGGCATTCCTCGGCTATGGAGGTTTCTTTCCATTCAGCTGGCCAAAGATCAAATTACTTTTTTATATCCTATTCCAAGGCATATCTGTTCTCCCAGGCCTTTCCTGGGTGCATGGCAGGGACATGGATTAATTAATGGGAGAGGACAACAGGTACGTGCTGATTGTGGAATCCTGGTTGTAGTGGATTTTGAGAAGTTGATCCCATGGTCTGACTCTAATTATTAATTTTGCTTGCTGTTTTATAATAGCTGCCTATGCATCTAAAACAAGAGAAAGATACATATTTACAAAGTGAAGTATGTACATTCTGCTCTCAGTTGTTCCAGTAAAAATGGCAGAATTGATTCAGCATCTACTGATGAGAAACTGTATTTAGACCAGAAAATTCCATGACACCTGGTTCTGCTAGGATGTGTAAATGTTCTGTATCCTACTGGCCTGACCGTGCACCCACTGAATTACTAAGTCAAACCAATTACGCCTCAGTGCTTCCTGGGGCTCTAGGTTAAGATAGCGCATCTACATTAACAGAGCCTGCCTTGGACTAATTTCAAGGCTTTCCCATAGTGTGGACACGCTATTTTGAAATTATTATTTTGAGAGCTGTTATTTTGAAATAATATCCTAGTGTAGACGTGTTCATGAGTAGCTCTCTACCTCAGTAGGACTACTCACAGGAGAGGAGATCACAAGATCAAGAGCTCTGTTTGCGTAGGTACATCGGGTGGGAGCCAGGGCATGATTCCAGAGAGTTAGGACCATCGTTGAATCTCTTCTATGCAATTTTTCATAGCCAAGTACTTTAACAAGTATTATCACAGGGATTTGTGTAGCTAAAGACAAAATTCTGCTAGCTTTTATACTAGAAAGTCAACATCACCATTAAAGAGACTCACATGCAATAACAAGATGACTATCTAAAAGCCTCCAAAGGGTATTTTGTTTTAAGGCAGGGAGCCTCCATCAGCATATACTCTGTGCTTCTAAAGTGAGCATATCACAAATAGAACACAATCTTTCTAGATGTAAGCATGCCTCAGCATCTTACTTCAAAAATTTAATGGGTAAAAATTCTACATCTCTATGCTAGATTGCATCGTGAATTCCCTCTGCTTTGCACAGCAGAGACAGACAAACACTACTTTTCATCACTGCACAATACTTGATGTGAGTTTCTTAAAATGAAAGCTTAGTAAGCCTAAAAATGTAGGATAATATGATTCATTTATAGATCTCTGATAATAAATGTGGTTTCTATTACTCTGTTACCATATCAAGGATTAATCCAGTTCCTGCAGGAAGAATATATTACTTTCCTCTTTACGAACCATTATCATAAAGCTGGATAAACAACAAACACTGCCTATGATTAGCTACGCGGAACAATTCCCAGAGATTTATAATGCTAAACATTGGAGGGCTTGATCAAGCTGAAAGTCCCTTTTTGCTAATTTTATTTGAATGGCATTCTCTCCACATATAAAGAGCAACCCTGTTTTTGTTTTGCTTATTTTAATGTTTTACAACTTAAAGGGTTTTTTTCCAATATTAGTTACAACAACCCCAAAATGGCATTTGCATTTTTATAACCTTGTTACTTAAAAGTGAAGCAGTAGAAGGAAAGACCTAGTGCTAGTGTTCACTGCATGCTTTAATCCCAGCCTGAGCTTTTTATGCTTGAGAGCACCTTATGATGCTGTAACTAACCTCAAACCTGGAGCAGCAGGAGGGCAACAAACCTCAGAATACAGCAATGTCATGCTTTACAGGCATACTCTCTGCAACAGCATGAATGAAGAAAAAAATTGGTTGCCTAGGAAACACTCTAGTCTTGGTAATTATTACTGTAACTGTCTGCACACCCCACCTATAACAGAAATGAATAATAAATTATAATCACTGACTGGCAGCTTTCTGTTGTTGCTTTTGCTCAGCACTGCTACCTACTGGCATGCAAAATTAATTACATACAAACAGCAGAGCTGTGGTACAAATATATACACACATGTGTATGAGAATAAGAGGGGAAAAGAGCAATGCGCTTCAAGTAAATTGCTTTTTTATCACCAAAGTAAGGTTGGAAAGCACTTTGTTTTCATCTAAATAATGTAAATCTAGGAGAAAATTTAAGTGAACTTGTTCCTATCAAGTGAAATTTCATGTTATACTAACTGGACAAAAACAAAAGAAATGTGGTCATATATATTTTAATGACCAAATATAATGGTATTTAGCAATATAAATAGGATAATACTCAAAACATCTACAAATAAAACATTGTCTGGTATTTTTGATCAATTAAATTACATAATTAACGAAGATGCTCCATTTATCTTAGATTGGCTAATTTGCAGTACAGTGTAAAAGTACTTATATTGGAAGACTAGTTTGTTTAGAAATTAGAACATTCATAGTGATTTACTGGATTTGATTTAAAAGACACAGCAGGAGTTGGCAAAATTCACATATCATGGGGTTAATGTGGGTTAGAATGGAGCTATTTGTAATACAAAAATATTGCATACCAAATACGCACATCTGATTTCTTTTAATCCTAGCTCATCTTTTACAGCATAAATCATTTTGTTAAAATGAACAGCTAAAACAGCTGTTTCTAGACACTATTGAAATACACAGAAATCTGCTGCTTTAGATTCTCTAAGAAAGTAATATAAAGTACTTATAGCAAAGCAACTATGCTTAAAACACAGATAATGAAATAAACCCAGTTGACCACTAAATTCTAATCACTTGGTTTCACCAACCCACATGGATGGCTCTTCCCACTTGGGCTCTATTAGTGAGACTGGGTCAGCCAATAGGCTTCCTAGATTTTCACAAACCAGTTCCATTTTTGGGGGGAGGAGAGGTTCCATTGTATTCTTCAACTCAGACACTACCGCTACATCTACGCTGCAGAGCTATTTCGGGATATCAGAAGTATCCCGAAATAACTATTCCGCATCTTTTGAGCGCTCCCATTATTTTGAAATATAACGGGCTTGCTATTGCAACGTCCCTGTAAACTTTGTTCCAAGAGGGTTAAGGGATGTTTCAGAATAGCGATTTATTTCAAAATTTGGCACTGTGTAGACCATGTCAAATTCCAAAATAAGCTATTTTGAAATTACCTCAAAATAAGCTACACAATTTGAGTAGCACAAATTGGGTAGCTTATTTCAAGGTAAGGGTGCACTGTAGATCTCATTTTCACTACACTGTGGATTGATACTGCAGCTATCAATCCACCAATGGTCAATTTATTGTATCCGCTTAGACATAAATTAACCTCTGAGCACTCTCTAGAGACTCCAGAGCTCCATCAGGATGAGAAGAAAAGCCGGAATCCATGGAAGAGCAGTCCCCAAGTCACCACTGTAAGTATGTCAACTTTAGCTATGCTATTTCTGCAGCTGAAGTGTAGGTTAGATAGACAAGAGGTGTAGTGTAGAATAGGCCTCAGGTTATGTCTACATTATAGCTGAGACCAAGCCCAAGGAGGCTCATATTATTGTGCCAAAAATAGCAAAATGGATATTAGAGCTCAGGCTAATGCTTAGGGGCTTGAATGCCTGAGACTCCGCCCAAGCCAGAATAACCATGCTGCTCTTTTTAGCACACCAGACCCAGACCCACCGTAGCATGTGTCTACCTGGCTCAGGAGACTTGCTCCCAGCTGCAGTGTAAAGGTGTCTTGAATGTTATTACTAAAGCCTTTCTGTGGGGTGCTGATCAATATCCACAACTGCCAGCCACTTTAAAAAAAACCCTGCTAGTCTCCAGCAGCCAAGAGGGGGTTTGGGCTCCAAGTCCTATAGTTACTAATATGTTTTTATTGCCTCAGAGATTTCAAATTGGTTCCTGCATGGTAACACCCTCATACCTCATGTATGGAAACTGAACAAATATGGAGGCATCCATTTTCCCCTGATGATCTGCTCAGTTACTCTTATTCTCCAATAGAAAAAAAATAACATGCCTACATAAAAAGTGTGAACTAATCTAGTTAACAGGTGCCAGTTTCATCTTTGCCATCATGCAAAAGCTCCTGCCTGGGTTAACCCAGACATACAAATTGGGACCACACCTATAACTGGGAAGAACTGGCTGAGCAAATGTGTCATACGGAGTTAGTCAAGTAGGAAAGTTTTTTCTCTTTTCTAATACGAAAGCAGTGACATGACCTTCCACCCTCAGCTCTGCAGCTGTACTTACAATTAAAACACTTGCTAATGTTTGCTCCAGATGCCCCAGATCTGCCAGAGGCCCCACAATTACTGGGTACCTTGCAAATGCTTCATAACTTCTCCATATCCATCTACTATGTATGCTTATGACAGTCTAGCGTACTCTATGGAAGTGTGGGAAGAATGGTTAATATGAACCTTAAAACAAGCCCAATGACTCAGCTTCTATAGAACACCTCAAAAATTTGATTCAAATTGTACTGGATGCCACAGAGTACGGTGGCCTTATCTTCTAATGTTTGTTGGTGCTCTAACAAAGAGAATAGAACACTGATGCACATGCTATGGGATCATCCAACAATCATGCAGCTGTGGAAACAGGTGGGCATGAGAGTGGAAAAAAAAAAGTGGTTGGCTTCCACAACCAAATCTCAGCTGAAAATCATATCTGAGGTTGTATACCTGCTGCACTGTGTTTAACTCCATTATAAAGACATTAGTTCTTGAAGCCCATAATGTATACCAAAAGCATGTGATTTAACCAAAATGGGCAAGCCAGCTTTATTCTTCTGCCTAGAATAAAGCAGTGATATTCAGACCAGTCTGGGTTGACAAAGAGGGAATTCCTTATCAATTTAGAGAATAATTATATGTATTCCAAGAAATTTGGACCCTGTTTCTTGATATATTTATATAAAGAATACTGCGATAGCTCACAGAATGTCAGACTCCCATTTTACTACACCTCTGCATCTTTCTCCCCCTTAGTATTGCCCCGTCCCTCAATCACTGCCTTCCCTTTTTGACTATTTTGTGTATGTATATTTATTTATGGTTTCCCCACACACTAGCATCTTATGTCAGTGCAATATTGTCTGCTTCTGTATTGTCTGGTTTCACAGCTTTGACAAGCTGCATAACTGTGTAATTTTATTAGATATCCTGCGACGTGTATTGGGTAACATATACAACTATAAGTTAACTTTTTGTATTTTTTTTTAAGTGTTTGCTTCATTATGAAAATTAAACATGCACAAAAGAAAAAAGAAATACCAAGTAACCCCAGGCTTAGGTATCAGATAGGGAAATGTATCGGTGTGAGAGGAAACAAATCTCAGAAATGATTTAAGAGTAACAAATCTCTTACAACTCACACTGCTTCATCAGTGCAGACTGACAGACTATCCATACATGTATGTGGATAATTGTTATTCAAATTTTTCTGACAAACCTCTTAAATTTTTCTGTGTGTAAACATCTGAAATAGGAGCTGTGTTGTTTGTTTTGATTTGTCACATAGGTTACACATTATTGCTTTTGTTCCTGCTTTGGATGAGCACGCAAACAGTCCCAACCTAACTGCCTGTGAGTGAGGATTTAAAATTCAGTTTCCTCTGTGATTTTGTGCATGTGATTTTAAATTTTACTTTCTCTGAACAAATTTGTAGAACACGTGACTAAAACTGGTTTGTTAATCAGAGTCAGTGTTCCCTGTAAACTGAGCGCTTTGGCGGCCACCCAGGAGAGATTCAGGTGCTGCCCAGCTGATTAGCAGAGTGCCCACAACTGGCAGTATGTATCTACTAGTAGTGCACATCCACACATGCTTAAGTGAACATCATAAAATGTATTCTGCATGTAATCAGAGGGCATATAAATCAGAAATGTCTATGGCTGCATCCAAACAAGCTCAGTGAGACCCTGTCTGGATTTGGAAAATGTGCATTTAACAAAAAATTGCAAGTTTTGGTAAGTGTGTTAGACACGTCAGCATATTTTGAAGCATTATTTAGCATGTATGGTAGATTAAAGACTTTGGTATTTAAAATATTTTAGTTTGTCAGTCTTTGTGTCTGCCCTAGCCTAATTAAGGACCCTAGATTGACTGTGTCCCACCACCACGTTTTCAGACACGACAATCCTTGTCTGCACCAGGAGCTCCAAATTACTACACTAGCTAAGACACACCTCATTTGCCTATGCCAGGGTGCATTTCTAGTGATTAAAGATGACCTTTGAGGTTGGAATAGTTGGAATGTCCTAATCTCTCGTACCTGGACTCCTAGAATTCTCATCTCTTTACTTTTTCCTCTCCCTACATGCACCCAGCTAGACAGTTGTCCCATGTCCCTCACCCAGATCTCAGCATAGCCACCTCACAATGCACTGAATTTGCTCCTGCTTCAGTAACTTGGGTAGACAAGCTTCCCTCAATTGCCTCAGTCTGAAACAGCTCATTCAGATTCTCCACTGGCACAGAGCTGCCTCATCCTCAAATAATCTTATTCTAAAAGTGTCACTTTGTTTTCCCTTCTCTCTCATCCCCCCCCCCCCCCATAACTTTTCCTTTAACCTGTCTCCCTCTCTTTTTCCTCCTCCAAGGAAAGGAGTAACAAATAAGCCTATGAATGGCTGTTCTGATGAAACTCCCATAAAACATTTGCTACTCACCCCTTTTGGCCTTGCTCAGCTATCTTCAACTGGCTTTTGAGTTCCTGTGTTCCTACAAGGTCACATGACTATACCCTCTTTGGCTCCTCTCCTTTCATAGACATGGGGGCGGGGAAGAGGAGCAGAAAAACCTCACCATCCAATCCCCATCAGCAGCAATCACTTTGAGCTGTTTTTTGACTGCTATTTCAGCCAGGGCATCTCAGGCTCTCTTCCTGCAGCAGGAAAAAAAAATCAAGAAATTCTAAAAAAATAGATTAAATATTACCTGCATTATTATTTAAGTGGAGAATAAACCCAGAGACGAGCAGAAGAAAGATGCCCTTAACTGATTAATCACGTATCAAGAAAATTGAAGGCATAGATGTGATGTAACAGATGTCATAACTAAAATATCCTTTTATGTGAGATGCCTCATGTAACAGATCATTTAAAAGGTTCAAATTTCCTGAATATGACGATCCCATTTGTATGCATGTATCAATTTGCAGATTAAAAGTCTGAGAGGGGGTAGCCATGTTAGTCTATAACTTTAAAAACAAGTGGTCCTGTGGCATCTTAGGCTACTTCTAGACTGCAGCTTTTTCCCGGATACCAGAGGTATCTGGGAAAAGCTATGCTGCGTCTAAGGAATGCATCTGCTTTTTCAGAAAAATATCCAAAAAAGCAGATGCATTCTTTTGCCATCCCTGTAAACCTTGTTTCATGAGGAAGAAGGGATGGCTCAAAAGAGGTTTTTCCAAAATTTGGTGCCAGGTAGATGTGCCAAATTTTGGAAATGCCTCTTTCAAAAGAGTCAGAAAAAGATACGCAAATTGCACTTCGCAATTTGCGTATCTTTTTCCATCTTTTCTTTGTAATGTAGATGTAGCCCTTAGAGACTAACAAATATATAATGAGCTTTCATGGGTATCAGGCTCGGGATATATTTGTTAGTTTTTGAAGTGCAACAGGACTGCTCATAGTTTTTGTAGCTTAAGGAATATTGAATTGTGTATCTATAAGTGCTTATTTGCTGTTTTGGGTCACTCCCAGTGCTTCAGGGCTGTGATGGTTTATTAATAAAAGCCAATGGGGCTTAACCTTCCTATGCATGTGTGGGTCAGCCTGTGAAATATGGAGACAGTGGCCTTGTAGATACATGTGACCTTGTTATCCAATACTGGAAATCCATCAAACTCTGTAATTTTCTATGCAAAGCTAGCAGGCAATGTTCCCGCTAATATTTTATGTCCATGTTCTGAATGAATTTTGTCATGTGCACAAATATGGAGATGTGAGACACAACCTCCATATTGAGGCACATAACAAAATTCAGTTTGCTCATTGATGATCTGCAATGGGGAGGAGGCCAAGGAATTTGGAAGGGGGCTCAGGCCTGGGGGGCAATGCAGACTCTGGGATGTGGTGTTTGGAGTGCACAAGGGAGCTCCAGGCTGGAGCCAGAGAGTTTGGTGTGTGGGAGCGGGCTTAGCACAGGAGTTTATGGCTGGGGTGCAGAGTCTGGGAAGGAGTTAGGGTGCAGAAGGCAGCTCAGGGTTTGGGTGTTAAGGTCTAAGACCGGGAACCATAGTGATTCCACTTTTCCTATATTAACTGAAGGAGTGGAGAAACATTTTTAAGTGGCATAGAATAAACACATGGAAAGAACTACTAGTGATTTAAAATAATCAGGAGGAGTTGGCTTATTTCAGAATACCGGTAAGTTTTAAGTATTTTAGGAGGCATGTAAATAAATCTTTTTAAAGGGTCTCTCTCTCTCTCTCTAATTACCCATCTGATCATCTTGGATCTCAACCTCGTTATCTGAAATACTTATGCACAGAACTATATTTTACAGTTGCATTGTTCTGGTTACAAAATAGCATCTAATTCTCTAAGAAATAACTTCATTTTGTTTAGCTAATAATTCATTTAAAAAGCTATAAATCTCTTAAATATTTAGCCATGCAGAGAGGGTAGACTGGCATTGATGGCCTATTTTAGTACTAAAAAAATATTCTACATTTTAGCATGAGTAAATTAATCATTAATAATTTCATCACGATCCCTAGTATTCACTTAAAATGAGGGTATGTCTACACTACCACCCTAGTTCGCACTAGGGTGGTTAATGTAGGCAACTGAAGTTGCAAATGAAGCCCGGGATTTGAATTTCCTCGGCTTCATTTGCATCTTGCCGGGCGCCGCCATTTTTAAAGCCCCGCTAGTTCGAACTCCGTGCCCGCGGCTACACGCGGCACGGACTAGGTAGTTCAGATTAGGCTTCCTATTCCGAACTACCGGTACACCTCGTTCCACGAGGAGTAACGGTAGTTCGGAATAGGAAGCCTAATCCGAACTACCTAGTCCGTGCCGCGTGTAGCCGCGGCCACGGTGTTCGAACTAGCGGGGCTTTAAAAATGGCGGCGCCCAGCAAGATGCAAATGAAGTCCAGGAAATTCAAATCCCGGGCTTCATTTGCAACTTCGGTTGCCTACATTAACCACCCTAGTTCGAACTAGGGTGGTAGTGTAGACATACCCTGAGTGTTTTAAAAGTTAGTTTGTCCTGTCCCATAAGGAAACCTGCTAGAGAAGCCAAGCAGAGAGAAAAAATAACCTGCTTTTTGAAAGTATGGCCTACATTCCTTGTTCCTAGATTATACATCTATATTTAGCCATATTAGAACACCTACTATTTACTTGTGCCCACTTTACGAAACAATCCAGATCGCTCTGAATTGGTAAGTGATCCTCTTCATTATTTACAATTCCCACAATTTTTATGTCACATACAAACTTTATCAGTGATGATTTTATAGTCAGTTTTGGTGAAGGCCATACTGACTTAAGCACAAGATGGGATAGGAGCCTCCCTTCAGCCTTGGCATAGTAAAAACTTCTGGTGAATAAAATAGGTCACATGCAGTGTGGCTCTTTGAACACAATCATACCTTTATTTCTTAAACATCTTCAAAAACAACTGTTTGCAATCTATGTAACTGTTGGGTCGGTTGTGGATAGTTTTAGCAATAGAGCTATATTTTAAAGCCAAATCAATGATAAATGAGTTTTGCTTTTTAATTTAAAAAAATGTAAGGACAAATTTAAGTGTAGAAAAAGGAAAAGATCTCTCCAGTCTCCCAAACTGGCTTTGTGTGAGAGACAGTGGAGTTTATACCACAGGAATATAGAGAAGCCCAAGAGTGCAGGCTGCAAGAGCCGGGTGGACCCTGGCCCAAAATATTTTTCTGGGAGTAGTGTTGCAGTCCAGTTAAGATGGCCCAGGCTTGGTAAGTCCTGGAGGGTCCAGGAACTATGCAGAGTAGTAAAAAGAATGTCATCTGGTTAACCACATTGGTTAAATCCACAGAGCCACGGATTAGAGATCAATCATGTCAGCAAGACATTTTGCCTCAGTTCTCAGGGCTGATAAAGTTGTGTAATAAAATTGCCGCCATTAAGACATTCATCCTTAGCAGGCTCCACTCTGGGCATTTCCATTACAATTAAAATGTTATTTGACTATATAAAAGGACAGGGGATTTTATAACCATAGTCTGGGTCTCCCTTCTCTATGTGCATGTAATTGACACTAGAATTAATGGCTGTTTGCTACACAAATAGAGAAGAGAAAGCAGTGTGTCTATGTGATAGGGAGGTGTTTCAAAGAAACTTGTTCCACATTTTATTTTCAATTACTAATAAATAAAAAAAAAATCACAGCTTTTTTTACTTGAAAAGTTTAATTTTACAAAATACCATTTTCCATGAAAGAAACTTCCCTGCAATGTGTATGAACACGCCGTTCTGTTTTATAGCTCTTTACAGTAAGATATCAGCAACGTTTAATAGAAGGAAAAAAACTCAATTTTAGCAGGTACCTACAACAACGTGGATACAAGAGTGTCTTAAAACGCTAAAGCAAGTAATGACACATAATTGCTGAATCAATTTGAAATTTGAAAAGTGTCTTTAAAACTGTCCATATGGTAAGTAGGACATCACAGTTGGTACAAAACTGCCTGTACAGTTAGGTTTAAACTTAAAACCGATGGTATAGGAAGAGAAATCTTTGAAAAATAATTTCAAGTGCTGTTCTCATAAGGCAAACATATACAAAGGTGCTGACAGCATACAGGGAAACTGACAAAATAATCTTAATATTGAAGTGTTCAATCACTTTTTTTAAAATATCACCAATAGAGGTCTAAAAGATAAACAATGCCAAATTAACATAAGATACCTTTTACTAACTAGGTGTAATTCACATAGTTTTACATAATCTCAACAAAATGTGAAACTAAGCGTTAATATTCAAACTTTCACTGCATCGGCAGCAGGGTCTAGTTTGTCTGTTGCATTCTGGCAGCTTTGAATTTTGAAATCCTCTTTGTAGTTTCTTCTGATGCCTCAGACAGAACTTCCTCTGATTTTCGCTCCGGAATGGTAGGCAGGACAGGGTAAGCAATGCTTGGGTGTGGTATTAAGGGAGACAAAGGCTCTTTTTCTATCACAGTTCCAGAAAAAGCCTACAACAAAAAAGAAAACTCAGAATGAGCTAATAAAATGCAGATGTGAAGCTTTGCCCATAAGGTCATTACCCTATATTAGCCTTATTAGGATTGTTATTTCTTTTAATCAAAAGTGAAAGAAATATACTTAAATCAATGGTATTTCCTTGCATAAGTAACCAAACTGTGATTAACCTTATAATATAACTTGTTCAAAGAAATCTGAATGAAAGATAGTGTGTTAAAAGTACTACTTAATCACATTCCTAAATGCATAAATTATCTGAAAAAATTGGTTCCCACTGATCAAGAAAATAAAACAGATTGTACAACTGGCAATTTCATCATAGATAACAAATGGGAAAAATTTGTGGATTTTAGGTCAGTCTGCATATTCCATCATGTGTCATATTTCATGGCTTGATAACTTGGTCTTCTCTAATTGTATCAAGTTGACACTTAGAATATAAATTTACCTATATTTTGTTGAGTCTTAGTTTTTCTTTCTTACCAAAAATTATCAAAAATTGATCATGGCTGTTTATAAGAGAACAAAAGGCTTCTAATTATTTTCTTCCTTTATACATTTTAACTAAAACTGTACATCTTAATATTTTAAATTACAATTTCCACTTTTTTGCTATTTTAATAAAAAGAAACAGAATATTTGCCATATGAAAAACAGTAAGAAACTATTTTTCATAAATGCTTTTAACAACAGCCATAGGCTTACAGTATGCATAACAGTGTGCTTATGCAATATAAAATGCTACATTTTGAAAAAGTCACAATATAACATGCTGAAAATTAAAAATGGTTCAGAGCATTTCAGATTAAAGCTACACTAGCTTATACCCAAGGTTTTATTATTATATTGGGCAAAAAGGATTAGATACCAGATTTATTAAATCTGCTCTTTTAAGAGTTATTCTATTGCCAAGAAAAACACAACAAAATAGCCACTTTTCTTGCATGTCCTGCAAAAAAAGCAATTTTTTGTGCTCTACGCCAACAGCAAAATTAAACCCAAAATTGTACCATTCTGCTGATTTGTTCAGGAATACTACATTTTTATAAAAGCTAAATAAAATATGTCCACTGAAGTTCTGCTGCATCAAAAAAATAAAAGAAAAAAATCAACTTATGGCAAATGCAACCAAATAAATACTACGTTTCAAATGTTCATAAAAACACTGAAAGCAAAACATTTTTTTTTAAAGTGAATCTATCTTTCATTCTGATTGGCGCATTTTGCTCTGAGAGATGTACAAAATCACGCTCTATTCAGAGATGAATATAGGAATGATCTATTTTTGTTTTACAGTGACAGAAGTGTACTAGATGTTTAACGTACAGAATATAGTCTCAACTCCAAAGAAATTACGATCGATAGTGCTACCCCTGCAAAAAAAAAAATCCACACCAGCAGATCCTTATGTTTCCACTGAATATCCTTAAAGTCAATAGGACTTCCTGCAAACATAAGGGCTGCCACATGGATCCCTCAGCAGGATTAGGGTCTATGCAGATATAACAAAGTGGATATACAGAAAAACCCATAACTACAGGACTATGTGGCTGTTTAGAGAGTAAAGCACTCACACAGCAGTGTGAGTCTATGAATCTACTTTTTGTTAAAAATAAATATCTTTCCAGATGAAACAATTTCCCTTTGAAGATGCCTTCTGTCCCCAGAATTTCTGAAAATTCTATGTAACCTAAGTTTTATAAAATTACTGTAATTTTCAATAACAAAAACATGTTAAAATATTAATTTCTATGAATGCCATTGGAGCAACCACGTCTTATTTCTGAATGCTCTCAGTGGCTGTCACAGCTATTCACCAAGCCCAGGCACGTTTTTCCTAGTGATGTAGAGTCACTTTAATTTATGATAAGCGATTACTCAATTTGGTTCAGCTCTTTGATGGCATCTTGTTTGAAAGAACAGGCTCTTCTTAAAGACCAAATTCCAGAAGTTGTGTTATGTATTAGCACAGAGGTGGGCAATAATTTTGGGCCAGGAGCCATTTCAAAAATTTTTGAAGTGGCCCCAGGCCACCTGGAAGGGGTGGGGCCTAAACCAGAAGGGGGCAGGGCTAGGGTGCTTCTTGGATTCTCTACCTCCAGACCATGATTAGTCTGGGGGCGGGGGAGCCCCTTTTCCTCCCTCCTTCCCACTAGGCACCCATGTCCCTGGCAGGGCGGGGAAAAGGCTTCCGACACTCCCCCATCCCCAGGCCAATTAGGGCCTGGGGGCGGGAGAGCAGGGTGAAGCTTCCTTCACCCTGCCCCCGCCCTGTGCGAGCGTATGGCACTTTGAAGTGCTGGGTGCTCCTTGCAGGGCAGAGGGAACTTCCCACCTCTCCCCTGCCCCCAGGATAATCAGGGCTTTGGGGCAGAGAAGCATGTGATGTCTCCTCCTGCCCTGCAAGGATCACATGGCACTCTGAAGTGCCGCGTGCTCCTTGCACGGCAGGAGCAAATTTCATGGGCTCCCCCACCCCTAATTGGCCTGGGGGCGGGGGAGCGGCAGGGCCTCCACGGGCCGGATCATTCTGCTTGGTGGGCTGGATCTGGCCCACAGAGGCCCTTTTGCCCACCCTTGCATTACCAGGACAGTTTCCTTCCTCCTTCTGTCACGGGACTCAGTTAACACTGGGAAAGTCCCAGGGTGCACTAAATTTGAAAGCCATGAAGTCAACATGCTCAGAGGAAGGGATACTGTCTACTGTGCTACAAAAAGAGCAAATATTCAGTTCAGCTGGCTATCCCACAATAAAACGGGTAGGTGAAGAGAGATCACGCCTCCTGACAATCTCTCCCCAGAGAGAGAGGTAGAGAGAGCTGGGAAATTAATTAAAAAGAAATTAAACAAATGGATGGTAAGGGTAACTATGCTATCCAGCATTTTCCTTTTTACCCATGCCAACAATGAATATTAATCAAAAACTGTACCTCAAATGTTCCTGATAAGGTTGAAAGTTTTTTTGGAAGATGCTCATGCCCCTCCTCCACCTCCTCCTCCAAGATTCCTTCACTGTTGTCACTGTAAGTAGCTTCATCATAGCTAATACTCCTCAGAACTCCTCGTCTGTCATCAAACTCAGCAGCACTGCTCTCACTGGTATCACTACAAACACTATTCTCTCTGCTTCGAGACTTCAAAATTGATTTACGAGGAACATATTCTCCATTCACAACATCAACAAAGACTCTATAAAGGAAAACGTTCGCTTTAATAAACTATTTCAGGATCAGATGACAAATGTACAGTGATCTCACTTCGTCTTTTGTACAAATTAATTATGATTTGCATTTCTAACTTTTCAACTGCTGTATTACAATACTGTACCTTTAAAAGATACAATAAAACATTTTCTTTACTAATGAACATGAAATAATTCTTCAACCCAAACACTGTCATGCCTTTATTAAAGGATTAGCTGGTAAACTCCTCTTTTTGTAGAAACTGTATAGCTCTTAGACACTTGACAGAACAGCTTGATTTGCAAAATGTAAAGAAAAATTGTAGTCACAAGATGAGTTTGAGGGTTGTATTTCTAGAAACCAAACAGAAAGTTGTGATAACAGGCTTTGTAGTGTGAAATCATTTTCAGAGGTAGAGTACGTAAACAACTGTTTGAAACATTCTCTCACACAGGGCAAGGAAGTTTTCCCAGGTAAGTGCCATTATTTTCTGTAGAATCTACACTTTCACTAAAAATAAAATAAGCTTTTAGCTCATTAGTTTCTAATGTAAAACTTTCCAAACATGCACATTGTGAACTGACAGAGCCTTCTTCCTGAGTCTACAGGTACTGTTCCCATCCCTCTGTTGCTGCTCATAGTTTTTCCAAACTACAATGATATTTGACCAGCATCTGTTAATTGCTGCTACTACTCTTTGAAACCCTATGAAAAGCTATAAAACCAACAAGAAACCAATCAATTTAGTACTGATGCAGCTTGCCAGAAGAAGAGGTAGGTACTAGAGCTATTCACTAGGGAGAACTCAAAAACTGATGAGGTACAATAGCAGACATGCCAAAAATAGTACATCACAGGTATTAGCAGAACTGGGGAAGACTGGTAGGCTATGGGATTTAATAGTGCAGCACTGAAATCAGTGAAAGCTTTGTCACTGACTTAATTGGGAAAGAAGCAGGCTCCTGGAAGAAAAAGTACAACAGCTTTCTTTCAGGAGCTAGAGAGTGGGATTTTGTTTGTTTCTTAAGATCTTCACATTTTTTATGCACATACTAGCCTAAGACTACAAAACATACAGATCCTAATGAGGGTTCAGAGACACCACTATGGAACCCCAAACCTTCCCTTTTCCCAGCAGTTATATAGCTGTCATTAGAAGTGGGCTGGACTTTTCACCTGGTGTTGCCTGTGAATACATTTTCAGAAGTAATTAGGAATGTGATGTTGCAGATAGATGCCTATTATATTTCCAGAGGCTTTTGAAAATCCAACAGGTACTCATCTGCATCTTCAGGCACCTAAATCTTTAAAAGTCTATCCCCGTTTCTCAATCTTGCTTTTTTCCTTTAACTATCAGAAGTCTGGTCAATTTTTCTCACCCTTTGAAAGATGGAGAGGAGAGAATGGGTAGGAAGGGAACAGATAAAGATATGTGTCTGTGAGCAGATGGGAAAGAGAAATACTGAAGATTGAAATAGATAGAAGTAGATGGAAAAGGAGAAAGATTTTGTGGGGAGGGAAGAAATGAAAAAGAGAAATATACCAGAGAGGAGGTAAAGCATGTGCTGAAAGGAATATGCTCGACTGAAGTGAGTGAATAAGAAAAAGAGAAAGGACATTACTCAGAAACGGATACACCAGAGCAAAGAAACAGTGGGATGAAGCTAGAAAAAGTAAGAAAGCATAATGTGACGGACATGATCAGTTATATTTGAAAAATATGTAAAAAGATTGACAATATGTTTAATTAGACAAAGTGCCATGGGCCATTTCATTCCTTTAAGTTGCAGGAGATATGGCATGAAGCAGTGGGGTAAAGTTTAAAAGTATTGATTAAAAAAATACATTACTGACCCCTAGTCTGAGAAAATGCATCACTCACCAAAGCAGCATGCAATATCTATGAAATGTGACAATTTAAATGTGTGACAACCATGCAGGCGACACAAATGTTCACTTCTTAAGATGTATGCCCAGTTCTAAATGCTTCTGTGAGAGACAGCTCCATTTTTGGGTAAGATTTCAAAATTCCTGCAGGATGCTTCAAAGAGGACACACTGGAACACAGAAGGCAGTCTTACTGGGGAAAACACAGTAGCCATAGCTATACGTTACATACCGGTAAATATCTGCAGGTGTTCTGATGTTAGGCAGTTCTGGGGCCAAGTGTCCATTGCCATTGCTATTCTTCCTTTTACGTTTGGCCTCTTCTTTCTTTTCACTAAATTTCAAAGTAGTATTTTTTCCTGTGTTTATTCTTACCTGAAAATTAAAACACAAATTATTCTACAATACAAAAATCAAGTAATCAGAAGGGCATGGGTCAAATGAATTAATGAATTCTCCATATCCAAGCAGCTGGGGGATACAACTAAACATCAAAATGTATTGACAGTGACAGTCCCAATGCTCACTGTCTTGGTATTAAGTATCAGAGGTGTAGCCGTGTTAGTCTGAATCTGCAAAAGCGACGAGGAGTCCTGTGGCACCTTATAGACTAATTGAAGTGTAGGAGCATAAGCTTTCGTGGGCAAAGACCCACTTCGTCAGATGCATGTCACATGCATCTGACGAAGTGGGTCTTTGCCCACGAAAGCTTATGCTCCTACACTTCAGTTAGTCTATAAGGTGCCACAGGACTCCTCGTCGCTTTTGTCTTGGTATTATATGCAAAATTCATGTGCATTAGCATCAAGAAATAACTTTTTACATCAGGAATGGGTAAGAATAAAACTTACACCGTAAGTCATTAACTCTGACCAAGAGCTTAGTTTCCCTTGAATGTAAAAGGCACTTTTAGAAAATGTAGCCCAGTGATATTACCTTGTAGAAAGTTGTGCCATAGCACTGGCAGTATTAGGGATGTAAGCAAATGCTTATCGGGTAGTCAAGTAGAAACTCGACTAGTCGCTTCCTTCACCCCCTCCTCCGGCCCCGCCTCTATCAGGGAGAGGCAGCAAGCAGGAGGACGGAGAGAGCATGAGCTGATGCTGGTGGGAGCCAGCTTAAAAGCTGGTTCCTGCCCCCAGCACTGTCTCCGCAGCGGGCAGGGGAGGTAGGCGACAGCAGGGAAACAGTGTGAGCGGGGACTGAAATCACACCAGTCCCACTTCTGCTCCTCTCCCTTTGGAATATAGGCTCTTGTACATTTCAAAGGAAGAGGCACAGAGGGGAACCCATGCCAGCAGGGACTGCTTTGCTCCCCACTGGCGTGGATTCCTGCTGTCTCTCTCCCTTTGAAATATATTCCAAACATTTCAAAGGGAGAAGTGCAGTGGGATAGTGAGCGCCCCCCTTATTGACTAATCGAGAAGTCAACAGGAATTCCATCAGCTACTCGATTACCTGATTAATCAAAATTTAACATCCCTAGGTAGTATGTAAACTTTAATATAACTTTTTGGTATCATTTTTGAGATTTAATGACTGAACTAATGGACTTCAAAACACAGAGCAGCAAAATAAATCTTTTTGGAGAAAAAGAGCCAAATTAAGCTTCGGCTATCATCAGGGTCCTAAATACAAGATATGCCATGGCACTTACTTTCAAGGTTTCACGTAAATGTTTGATTTACACAATGAATTCTGCAATGGCTTTTACATTTTACAATACTGCATGTCTAAAATAAATATAAAATGCATTTTCAGGGAAAAAACTATTTTATCCTACGGGTGTAAGTACAGCAAAGAGTTAGAATGACCCTGCAGTGACATTTTAGAAATGCTATTAGGAGATTTACCCAGTGTTGCTTGGGTCCTTAACTCAAAGAAGTTATTTCTTCATTTAAATCATTCCTCTGGGGTAGGGCTGGGAACGAGTGTTCACTGTACAGGCTGCCCCAGGGAGAGAGGAGAACCCCAGCCCTCTCTCACTAAAGCACCTTGGGGCCAGGTGAGAAGCGCCTGTCCATGGCTGTTGAAGTTCCAGAGAGCATGGTCAGGGGAAAGGTGCATGTCTCCTGGCTAGGGGACAGACAGACCCATAGACAAACTTTCTAAAATATATAGTTTGTAGCTGTCTCTTTCTCCACCCCGGCCTCCTATTGACCTAATGGGGTTATAGCTGTTGTAGGCCCTATCTCTGGCCCATTGCTGCTCCCCTGTGGTCATTCTGCAGTATAACTCCCTCCTGCCAGACTCCTTCCATTTTATGAAAAACAACTGAATTCCAGGCACATCCAGTAGCCCAGCACAACCAACCCTTGCTTTAAGTTTTAAGAGAAAGCTGCCTACCAAATGTAATTGTCTTACCGTATAGGAAGAGTTTTTGAACAAACAGACTCTCAGACAGATAGACAGACATATGTACATTTCTAAAATATATAGTAAGATTAGGAATACAAGCTAGGGTTAAGGCTTTGAGTCAATCATGGAGGTCATGGAAGCCACAGATTCTGACTTTCCAGGACCTCTATAACTTCTGCACTATCCTGGACCAACCACACTAGCCACTGCTGGGGCAGGTTCAAATGATGGCAGAGTTGGGAGCAGTGCAGCTGCACAGAGGGAGGAGCATGGTCTCCTGGAACTGGCGGCACTTTGCTCCTCCCCTTTGGCTTCAGCATCACCTGGGAGCAGAACCCTACAGATAAGAATACCAATGTCTATCTGCAAGTAGACATGTGTATCTGTGCAGGGCTCTAGAGTGGGGCCAGGTCAGGCAGGGAGCCTGACTTAGCCTTGCTGTGCTTCTGACCTGAAGCTGGCAATGGTGACACCCTGTAGAAACCCCCCAGGTCCCTCCACAGCCATCACCCCTGCTTCACCAATCCCTTCCCCTGACCCAGCATCCCAAACCCCAGCCCTGAGTTTGCTCTCAGAGCCTACGCCCCCTCCTGCAGTCTGAACCCGCTCCCCTGCACCCCAAGTATCTGCTCCAGTTCTGACCCCCCCCAGAGCCAACACCACATACCCATTCCTGTACCCCAAGCACCCGGCCCAGCCCTTATCTCTCCTCAGAATCAGCACCCCATACTGCCCCACACCTCAAGTCTCAGCTCTGAGCCCCTTCCCAGAGCCTGCACTCATACCCCCCTCCTATATATTAATCCCTCAACTGAACCCCAATGCCCTGCCTCAGCAAGCAATGGAGATGGGACCTTTAGGTAAGGAGAGGGCTAATCTTGGGTTGCCCTTAAATTCCAAAAGTGATCCTGGGCATAAAAAGGTTGGAGACCACTATATTGGGACATCTAATGCATTCCTCCACTTCCCTCCACAACCCCATCAAAGGGATCTTCTACCTTTTTCCTTCAGAAATTGTTCCAGTTTATAAAGTAGACATATTTCTGACTTGTTTCTTGATGAGAGCCTTCTTTTTTCACTTGCTTAATAGTTTAACTTTAGCTCTGGAAGCCTGGATGACTTCCTCATCTCTGACACCATCTTACCCATATGAGGTAGGCCCCTTTTCCAGGCTCATTCAAGCAATAGAATATTTTACTATATGGGGCTATGAGGTACACTAGTTAAATAACACCGATGGTGTATGTGTGTGTACGCACACACACACAGGCTATATTATATAGAGATAAAATATAAAAAGTAATAGTACAAACCCTTTTAGGTTCAACAGTATGAGAGAAAAATATAGTTGGCACAGAATCATCTGCAACTCCTAAGTCATCTTCATCATCACTGTTATAATGATTTGGGCCATTAACTTGGCCACTGAACAATTCTGAATTTGTTACTTCTTTCTGTATAGTGTCCTGAGTAGTAGAGTCTTCCACTCTGTGTACCACATTCAGATCTGTCTTATCATCTTTCTCCTCTTCAGAGGAGGTTGTATCTTCTCCATTTGCCTCAACCGTAAGAGGTGTCCTACAAAATGCAAAAACACTTAAGGAAAGAAAACTTATCAATACAAATCATAGCCTAGCAAGATAAAGAACTTACAGAATAACATATGAACCCACAGAATAATTATGAGATGGGATATTCTGGCAGAAGTTAGGAAAGAACAATATCATACACAATATAGAATTTAAAGGCCAGACTGGAGTGCTTATTCATATGTGGAACCACTTCAATAAGGAGGTGTTTATCAGTGCAAGCAAGAGAGCCACAATCTGGTCCTAAGTCATATTTTTTTTGTTTTGGGACCAAAACTGCTCTAAGGATGGTGATTCACAACTAAAAGAGTTGTTTTTGAGGATGTATGCACAACAGGTCAGAAATACAAACGGCCCAACTATACTACTAGCTTATCCATTTTGTATGCTTTAGGCCAGCCTCTCTCTTGCAAGCAAGCTCTAATTAAGGCAAGATACATATGAGAGTATCAAGAAGCTGGTTACAGCTCCGTGATCCAGTGCCTTTCTGAAGTAGTCTTAGGGCCAGTGAAAGTAGCTACAGTGCTGCACTAACTCACATCCTAGCATAGCATCTCAAACAGCCACTATGTCATTGAACGATGGGAGTAGTGGAACTACTTTGCAATGCTTTATCTTTCTTTCCAAGTTGTGCCTCCTATAATAGACGTGGGAGAAAGGCTGCAATCACAGGAACTGCCTCTGCCATTAAATAGTTCCCCTGTGTCAGGAGAATGAGGGGATTCCTTCCAGATATTTACAGACACATTCCAGCTCCTCTGTACCACTCAGGAGCTGGATTCTTTTAGAAAATCTGATCCTCTATATTCCAACCTTCTTCATCCAACCCTAATAATTATGATCCCTGTTCATTCTTTTGGTTATATTTATAGGCTCCATCACTGTAGCCTCACAAATACTTCACAAACATTAAATAGTTTATTCACACATGACACCCTTGAGGTAAGCAAGTTTTATTATAACCATTGCATAGATGGGACACTGAGGCATACAGATGTTAAATGTTCCCTGATCACATAGAAATTCTGTGGCACTCAGGTTTTGTACCCAAATCTTCCTTTATTATGAGCAGCTTATTTTAAGTTTCACATTTTATTTGTTTTTGTGAATTTTAAGATATTAAAAAGTAAACAGAACTCTGAATGGTTGTTTTAAGAGTTGTCTCAGTTTATAATGGAACTAAAATTAATAACATGTAATATTGGTCCTCCGCAGTCACTGATTTAAGCCAATCAACTGCTAAAAGCACCTATTTGCTCATGCTAGTAAGGCAGTGGTCACCAACCAGTAGATCAGGATCTACCAGTAGATCTTGGAGCCTCTTGACAGATGATCCTGACTGGTTTGGCTGGAAGCTATCAAGATGCTGGCACTTCAGTTGCCCCTACACCCACTATGATGTTGTTCCTGTCCTCTGCCTTAGAGCTGCCTCCCTGGGAGCCTCCTGCTTGCTATGCAGGTTGTGAGAGGAAAAGGGGGGGGGGGGCGTGTTGATGTCACGGTGCCCTTCCTGATTACACTTCTGTACCCTATCTCCACACAGAGAGAAGGGGATGGAGGGAGCTTGACAATGCAAATCTCTATCACTCTCACACGGGGGTGGGTGGGTGGGTGTGTGTGTGTGTGTGTGTGTGTGTGTGTGTGTGTGTCATACTCACAACCACACACTGACCTTCACTCTCATCTCCAGACCCAGCACATACGTGGGGGGTTGCTGTTACTACTGGCAAAGTGTGGTATTTTAGGTTTTTGACTGGTCTGTGTATTTCATAATTTTCGTTTCTCTCTCACATTTAAATTTAACTCGTTGAGTAGTGAGTTCTAAAATGCCTAACTTGTCGTGGCTGGAGTCATTATCCCTGTGGTAACTGCTGCTCCTGGACATGGCTGGCATGTCCTTGCAGCCCCTGGGAAAGGCATAGCAAGAGGTCTCCATATGCTGTCCTTGCCTGCAAACACCACTCCTGCAACTCCCATTCATCAATAACGGGGAACTGTGGCCAGTAGAAGCTGTGGGATTAGTGCCTGCAGATGAGGGGCAGCACATGGTGCCATGGAGCCTTGCTGTACATGCCAACTGCTTTTGGGAGTGGTGCAGGGCCAGGACAGGAGTAAGCCTGCCTTAACCAGAAGCTACCCCCCAGAAGCTGTATCAGTTCAATAGTGCCCAGGCAGAACCTGCTTCCTCAACCTCTATCCCAGCCCTGAAAACACTCCCGGACCCCAATCCCCCACTCTGGGCTAAGCTTAGAGCCTCTCCCATACTCCAAACGCCTTGGCTCAAGACCAGAGGCTGCACTCCTACCCCAGCCTGGTGAAAGTGAGAAAGGGGGATGGAATGAGCAGGGTGAGGCCTCAGAGAAGGGGTGAGGCAGGACCTCAAAGAAGGGGCAGGAAGGAAGTGGGGCAAAGGTATTTGGGATGGAGGTAGATCTTACATTGCACTTAAATTGAAAAAGTGATCTTGTGATTAAAAAGGTTGGAAACCACGGTTGTAAAGGTTTTAATTACATCTTTCAACCAAACCTTCAACAGTAATATACCTGTCAAGTTCATCCAGCATCTCTTCTCGTCTCTCAAGCTCTTCTAATCGGGCCCACAGTTCCTCATCAGATTGGGAAAAACCCTTAGTCTTTGTATCCATACCATTTTCTTGACACTTAACCTCAAAACTGTCTGACACTTTTGGCTTTGAATGAGGCTTGTGAGCAGTTCTGCGTTTTCCTGTGCAAAATTAATAAACAAAAAGTATTTTGCCAAAACATTTTCCATTTGAAATTACGGCTGAATTGTTTAAATAATTCTGTCCATGAACCAGAGCATTGTCACAGGATAAAGCTAATGCAAAACAGAGACACTGATCCTGTGACACTTCTATTACAGTGATTTGGTACCTCTCATTTGATTTAATCATTTTCTCGAGTGGTGCACTAGAGTGTGACAGTTGCTCACTGTGCCATTAGCTGGAGAAACAAACCTTCTTTGTACTTTGGCTCAGTTGGGACCAACTATTTAGACAATTCGATTTTTTTTTTATAAATGTATGAAGTACAACAACGTTACCTGAAAATTAGAGATGGTTTATAGGACAAATAGGGAAATTTACCATGAGTCCAAAGTATCTGCACAAACTTCTTTGGTAACTATGAATTCAGTTCATTCAATAACAAAAAGACATTTTTATCTTTAAAATCGTGGTTTTTTAATAATAAAAATAAAACCTTTAAAAGCTTCAGAAGCAGCTAGAAAAATTTGCTCCTAATTCAACAGCAATCACTGTAGTCATTTAAATGTTTCATTGGCTATTCAAATGGTAAACACATTGTTTCCAAACTCAGGCTTTAAGGCCTGAAAAGATCATTTTTATCATCTAGCTTGACCTCCTGCACATGGCAAGCCATAAAACCTCATTCACCCAACTCCTGCAATAGGTCCACATCCCTGTGGCTACTTAAGTCTTCAAAACTTGATTAAAAAACTTCACGTTAAAGAGAATCCACCATTTTCTCTAATTAAAACCAGCATGTAACCAATGTTGCAGATAAAGGCGAAAAAAAAATCTCAGTCTCTGACAATCTGCTCTGGAGGAAAATTCCTTCCTGACCTTTTATGGTTATCTCTTAAATCCTGAGCATGTGGATGAAACCCATCAACTAGACACCTAGGGTGTGTCTAGACTACAGTGTTTTGTCGACAAAAGTGGACTTTTGTCGACAAAACTATACATAATGTTGACAGAACTTGGCAGTTTCATCGACGGCGGTAAACCTCATTCTACGAGGAATAACGCCTTTTGTCAACAGTGTTCTGTTGGCAGAAGGCATTATTGCATCTACACTGTCCTTTGCGTCTACACTCTCATGTCGACAAAGCAGCTTTCTTTGTTGACAGAACTGGATGTAGTCTAGACGCTCTTTGTCAACAGAAGCTTTGTCGACAGTATCTGTGGATAAAGCCTCTGACAAAAGCCTGTAGTCTAGACGTACCCCTAGGAAAGAATTCTCTATAGTAAGTCAGAGCTCTCCCCATATAGCAGCCTATTTCTAGCCATGAGAGATGTGCTGACATGGATCGCCATTGTTGGCAATCTCATCATACTATGCCCTCCATAAACTTAGTTTTTAAACAAGTTGGTTTTTTTGCTCTCAGTACACCTCTTGGAAGACTTTTCCAGAACTTCATTCTTCTGATGGTCAGAAACCTTCATCCAATTTCAAGCCTCAACTTGTTGGAGGCCAGTTTATAGTCATTTGTTCTCGTGTCATCGTTGGTGCTTAACTTAAATAACTCCTCTTCCTCGCTGTTATTCATCCCTCTCATGCCTTTATAG
Source organism: Pelodiscus sinensis (assembly GCF_052426305.1). NCBI lineage: Eukaryota > Metazoa > Chordata > Testudines > Trionychidae > Pelodiscus > Pelodiscus sinensis. The sequence continues at coordinate 26,294,866 of NC_143063.1, read as the reverse complement.
AGTCAAATAATCTTGCCGCTTAACCTTTGTTTTGTTAGGCTAAACAAGCCTAACTCCTTAGGTGTCTCACAGGACAAGTTCGCCATTCCTCAGATCCTCCATTCCAGTCTGAATTCATGTTTCTCAAGGATGGGAGACCAGAACTGTATGCAGTATTCCAGATGAGGCCTGACCAGTGACTTGTACATTGGTAATAAAAACTTACTACTACTGGAAATACCTTCCCTAATGCATCTTAGGAATGTCCTAATTAGCCTTTTCCAGGCAGGCACCACATTAGTGCCTCATCTTCATCCTGTGATTGACAAATATACTCAAGTATTTCTACTCTTCTGTTACTTCCAACTGTTAAGTCCCCAGCTTATAGCATCAACTTTTGTGTCAGTTCCTTTAATATTCTTAGAGGAAGATTATCCTGATTCAGTCCTTGTGACAGAGTGCAAGGAGAGAGCAGGTAAAGTTGCTCTTCGGTGACTTAGAGGTTGGCCCAATCAGTCCAGGGCTGACAAAAGAGGCACAGGAAGGAAGTGCAGAGGGAGGAAGAGGTTTAGTGGAGTCTAATCACACAGAGGCCTAGATAGGAAGACCTCTGTCCCCTCAGGTATTGCTGAGAAGGCCTAAAGCTCAGAAAATATTTTAAATAGGTAGGAGCATGGGAGATTATGGTGATACTGCTGAAAGGGAATTTTTAGTTTCACTAAGAGCACATCTAGCGGAATCCATCCAGTTTCTGGAGAGAAAACGATGAGGCAGGGTTGTTGGGCCCCTGCTGCATTCCCATTGAGCTATCTGAGTTTAGCTTCCACCCAGAATGTGAAAATTTCTCCTTCCTCATTCCCATCAGCCACCTAACACACATATTCATTTAGGTGTTGGATAGCTAGAATATCTTTAATCTCCACCCCGTCCTCTGTTCCTAGCAATCCCTCTTCATTTTTAATTTTTTTTTAAATGTATATGGTTAAAGAACACTCTCTCTTAGTAATTTACTGTTTGTTTTAGTTTCCTTTGCAAAGTCCAGTTCTGCTTGGCTTTTGGCAATTCTCGCTTTATTCCTACACTTTCATACCTCAAAGACGTAGCTTTTCACACTTATCTACACCGTGTCCATTTCTCTATAAGCGTTCTGCATTCTCTTAATAACCTCAGAGGGGTAGCAGTGTTAATCTATATCTGCAAAAACTACAAGGAGTCCTGTGGCATCTTAGAGACTAACAGATTTATTAGGGCATAAGCTTTCAAGTGCAAAAGCTTCATTAACACAAGCAACTTCTTCCTTATATATATTCCTGCTTCTATAATTCCTCTCCAATTCATCTGATGAAGTGGGCTTTTCCCATGATAACTTATGTCCTAATAAATCTGTCTCTAAGGCTATGTCTAATCTATGATTAAGTTTCAAAAGAGGATATGCAAATTCCCACAGAGATTCTTCTTCCGATCTCACTTTTGAACGCGAAAGTAGTCAGGACGCATTTTTTTCGGCAACCCTTACCTCTTTTGTGAAAAGCCGCTCTTCCTCAAAAAATGAGGTTTACTTGGCTTCTCGAAAAAGGGGGGATTTGCCGAAAAAAGCCAGCATCCTGACTACTTTCACTTTCTAAAGCGGAAATTGCATATCCTCTTTCGAAACTTCAGTGTAGTCTAGACAAGCCCTATGATGCCACATAGACAAGCCCTATGATCTAACTGTGTATTATGGCATCATCTAACTGTGTATTATGATGCCACTATTTCTTAATACACAGTTAGATGTTTTTTCATCTAGTATCATCTGCAATTGTGCCCTATAAGTTTTTCCTCCTTACTTAGGATACTGACTACAGGTAGTTTCTGTAACTTTGGTTTAAGAAATCCCAAGCCTCCTTCATCTTCAGATCCTTGAGCTCCTCAGCTCAGTCAACTTCCCTAATTAATTCCCTTTATTTATTTTTTTAATAGTTTACGAGTTAAGATTAGGGACTCTAGTTTCAAGGAATATATCTTGCAATTTGTTTGGTTAATGCCTTGCACGCTGTAAGCAGTACCAGGCCAAAAATGATTCCAGTATCTCAGTTCCTTATCAGTAAAAAAAGGATAGCATTACTTTCTTATACCCTGTGTAGGGTCTTCCATATTGTGACTAAGGATTTTCAGAGGCAGGTGACTGAATAATCATGTAGTCAATATAATTTGTATCAACTACACAATTAGTCGATAAGGAAAGGTGCTCTCTCCCAGCTCATGCCTGTCCAGGAGCTACAAGAGCAACCCAGCTCCTATTACATTTAAACTGATAGCAGGGGTAGGTCCTGGATGCCAGATCTGGGACCGCTGTAGCTCTGTATTTTAAATATAGTAAAAGCAGGGCAGCTCTTACATTTAAA